>NW_028280956.1:325000-625000 GCF_059751285.1 Brachycentrus maculatus | reverse complement strand
TCACCATTCGAACATCAGTCATACATCGTTTTGCCATACCTGAGCCATGTCTGAGAGATCGCATTTCGACTGCATTTAGTATACTTTCATCCTTATTTCGCCAAATCATGATTCACTTCCACACATTGGATAAGCTTACGACCATTATTTATAATTTATTTTTATTTTTATTAAAGTTACCAATTATCAGAAAATATATGAAAGATTGTAAAAATGACCATCACGGTATAAGCATATAACATACGAGAGCTAACAATCCCGGTTCCCATGAGCAAAACAATTTAATCTCCATAATACGTACATAATCAAGCAGCAAATCCTTGTAAAAAAAAGTGTCGACATTTCTTACATTTCTTTCCAATAGTCAATAAAGAGGGGCTATGGTAATACCTGTTCTTATAGTACGCTGATTAGGTGAGCCATTGTGAGAAAAACTTCGAAGTGAACGTTAGTTATTTCTACTAAGCCTTTTAAAGTCTTTGGTAATGAGATAACGATTATGTGTTCACTTTGTTAAGTTAATAGTATTGGCAGAATGTAGTAAAGAGATTTATAATAATCGTTACTTTAATCAAATATGAAACAAGATTTCGTACAAGTGATTGTAATGAACCGTAAGATATTTACTTATATTAGTAAGAATAAGTATCTTTCAGACTGGAAGTTTAATTACCGAGTAAAACTTTTGCATTCGTTTCGGTGTTGATGTATCGAAGCACGTGTCACGATAGATTTTAAGAAATACTGAAACATTTTTAACAAGTGAAATATAAATTTAAATTATTGAATTATTTTCTTGAATGTTTTTTGCAGATACTTTGTGGCACATTTTATAAAATAAAAATAACTTTGTTTTAATCACATTTTTTTTATTATTAGTACACTTTAACCTACCGGTTTCGATAAGAACCTTGTCATCATCAGGGTTTATTAAATTCTAAAACATTAAAACAAAGTTGTTTAATTTTACGAAGTTTATTGAATTTTTAATTAAATTGGAATTTAAGTTACATTCTTGACATCTCAACATAGATGAAGTAAAATATGGAGGTCTAGGATTTACAAGGCTTACGACCTTCATATTAAAGGTTGGTGATTTACCAACCTATGATATTTTTACACACGTGCGAAATTCTCCAATTCTACACATGGTAGACAACCACACTTTTCGGAACTCCTAGATATATTTATCAATGTCATGACAGAGTACATATGAGTTCACAACAGCCATAAATGTTGGATTGAGAAAAACTTTTATTTACCATAGACCAGAGAAAAGAGGTTATATGTACATATTTAAAAAGTGAAATTTAAATTAAATTAAAAATAAATAGATTTTACCACAAAGTTACTACATTTAACGAAATTGATTGATTCCTCCTGTGATATATGACATGTGATAAATAGAACACATGAAACACAGATTTATTGTGTCTACTAAGTTGTACTTTATCTAAAAAAAACACATGAAAATTAATATGTGACAATTGTTTGAAAATGCCATAACTAGGCGAAACAATTGACACAAGATGAATTTTTATGTGCTTTTTAATAAAATACAACTTAGTAGATTCAAAAAATCTATTTGAAAATTATTACTTTAATATATGTATATACTTATTTATAAAAACACACACATTTCAATAATTTTAAATTCTAAAATTAATTTACAATGTAGACGTTTCATTGTTGGAAGCCTCAACACATTAGGAAATGTCAATCTTCAGAGAACTGTTCCGGGACATTTCAACATCTTTTCATACGCTAACCAGATTACCCTAGTTGCATTTGTAAAGTATTGCGACGACAAGTACAGTTTAATTTCAGCACTCTGACATAAGAAGTGCATAATAAATATGGCAATATTCGCAATTTACTTTGCCGGTTCAGCTCAACTAGCTGCTAATGTTTCCCACACTGCCATAATAATATGATATAAATATAATGAGATTGCTGAAAGCGGCAACACTAACTGTGAGCCAGATGTGTTTAATCTGCAGTCGGATTGGAAATGGTTATTTCGAATTAACGGATTACAACTCCAATCGTGTCATTTGCCAAACGCAAACAGTATATATTTGATAATATAATTAATTAATTGTAGTATTTGAAGTTTTTGCAAAATGTGTCATTAACGTATAACAGTGATTAAAGAAAACACTTGTTTTTTACCACTTGAGTTTTATTATAGACTACATGTTTCAGAAGTTAAATTTGGCCTTAATTATGAATTATCTTGAAAATTTAGAAATCCAAAAAAACCTAAATTCTAATAATAATTTATTAAATAATATATTGTTTCAAAATTCTTCACCTTTGCTTTCCATTTTTCCTTTGTTTTCAAACTCCGTCCCTTGACTAACCCCTTCCCCTTACTTTCCCCTCTCCTTATTTATAGAACAATTTTATATTTTATATTTTAGTTATTATACAGACCTGAATGATGGAAGTTTAACTTCTGAAACATGTAGTCTATAATAAAACTCAAGTGGTAAAAAACAAGTGTTTTCTTTAATCATTGTAACGTATAACAGTATTATTTATTTTTTGATAATCTTAAATGTGTATATATTTTAATACAAAAACGAAACTTGAAAAAAATTGAAAATAATGAAGAGTTGATTTTTATTTTTGAAAAAAATAAACACTAATTCAAACAATAAAAATACATTTCTGTGATATAATGAACACTTTGGTTAAAAATCAACATTAATTGAACCAATTTTCTTAAGTTGTCAAAAAAGAAATTAAAGAACCCTAAAACAAGAAAATATTCCAGATGATTTAAAGGATATTTTTTAAAAATAATTTTATATACTAAAATCATACTGACAGTACTTATACGTATGTCCATAAATTCTAAAAAATAGTTTTTATTATATTTATTTATATTAATATTTATTTTTAATATGTAATGTCTGATAGAAATAGGGTGTTATCTATTCGACGAAATCCATGTTGACATTTTTAAAGAGTATATGTCATTAAATCTTCTTCTTCTCTAACCCTTACTTGCACCAAATTGTGCATAGGGTACTTCATCGTATCAAAGTTATGTTATCTTGACCGTTAATTGCTCGAAGACAACGCGACCATTCCTGATCTTCTTGTACCGGTTCTGGGTGATATTCGGTATTAAATGAATATGATATTGAAAATCACTTATATTTATATTGAGCCCGTTGGGGATCGAACTCAGGAACTCTAGAACGGTAGCCAAATGTGCTAACCACTGGAGGCGGATAAAGAAAAAATAATTTGTCGATTAAAATTATATTATTTTTTAACATCTCATCAAAGATGAAGAAGAATATGGAAGTCTGGGCATTTACGGGGCTGACGACCGTCATAGGCTGGTTTAAGTGATCACTTTACACACGTGTAACATTCACCAATTCTATCCATTATTGACAACCACACCACTCAAATTCTTTGAAGTTCTATATATACGAACCAATTTAGAAACCTTGTTCTTGAATCACTAGAACTTCACTAGAGACATCTATTGGTGAGATGTAAAGAATATATTTGGACACACTCAAAATGTTGTGATTGAAATTATATAAAAAAGAAATTGAAAAAAAATATCTGTATAAACAATTCTACACGAGTATTTACTGTAATAATATGACAAAGCGTTTATTTATTTTCGATGATAACGTGTTTTAAATACATGTATACCTAACCATGTTTTTTTTAAAAGTAAATATGTAATGAAATAAATAATAATGGTTCAGCGATAAGCGATATGTAACGTGAAAACCTGTGCCCATAAAACCAACTGCCTTGATGGGCTGGTACTGTATTACCGAGTACCCGCTGGAAGATATATTAATTATATTGATATCAGATACGAGGAGTGGCCGCTCGTTTATCTATTGACAGTCGTGGGAATATAAAGTAAAGCCGCAAATGGCGAGCCCTAAAGATATTCAAAGTCTTGGTGACAGAGAAAAAGTTGATTCAATGCCAAGAGTTGTGCGTACTACTTAGAACACATTTAATTAACTAACCGTCACGCCACTTCCCTCGCAGGGATAGGCAGAGAGAATAGAACGACAAAACAATCAGTCTTTGCAATCGTTCTTCGCCTCATAAAGATTCATGCATCTCTTCATACATACCCGTCAATTATTTCGACTCGATTATAATTATTTGACATCATATTTTAAATTTTATTAATATTTAAAGCATTTACTCTGTGGTTAGTCATTTTTACTTATTTATTTTTTTACAAAAATGTTAATAATATCAGTATAAAACCACTCACTGAGATTTTTATGTCTACCGGTTTCGAGACGTACCCGTCTCTTCGTCAGGACAATCACTACCACAGCATGCAAACAATACTACCCGTCACCACCATTGCACCATTTACACACTTAAAACTGCACAAAATGTTTAACATATGCGATTTTTTGGTCGACCAGATGACCAACATGCACTAAATCTTTCAGCACAAACATGCGTTACGAGCCGAGATCAAACATGCACGTTTAATCTCGGCTCGTAACAAGTGCACAACATTCGGGTCGTAAATTTGTTTAACCATTCTTTTCTCACTCATTTGTTCCACATGTCTAAATCATCTCAACACACCTTTCTTAAATTTATAGGTAATGCTTATCTCAGTTTACCATTCTTTCTTTACTTCACCATTCGAACATCTGTCATATATTGATTATATATCCCTGTATATAACCAAAAACATTTATTTTTATCATGGAATATTTAAATGAAATATATATATGTAGGTACATTTGCGAGATGTGAAGTTGGAGTTCTCAAATAAAACTAAATTTAATAATTCTAATTTTGCTTCTAACGCCCTTTGCGCATACATTATACATGAAATGTTTGCAAAATAATTAGCGAGAAAAATATTTCGTAATTTTGGTATCCTTTTTCCTTACTGTAGGAACCTAATGCAATAAATTATAATAAAATTAACAATTTATTTCTTATCATGATTTTCAATCCCTGTTTTGTATCAGGATAGAATGTCATGAAAAATGACGATAAATATGTGAATTCAATTAATAACAGCAATCTTTACGGAATATCTATAAGATCTATTTAAGATAAACTACGCTTAGAACCAAAGCAGTGAAAATCAACTGAATCAAAATATTGGTAATTCCAATGAATGGCTGTTGTCACTTTTAGTATTTCTTTCTGACTATATTTTTTTTGTTATTAAATTTATATTTTAGAGAAACTACAATAACGAAAAAAAATTTTTGCCCTTTTTCATGCTTAACTTTTCTTGTTTCATATATCCATTTGAAATGTTATTTTTGCTCTTGTGCACATCTAATCTAGTTTTGATTTTTACGCATTAAGTTAGGAACTAATTTAAGAAATACAAAACATAGTATATGTGGTTCAACTGAGATCAAGCACCTATCATTTTTATACAAAAGAACATGGGCATTCCAGGTGAGTGAAATATCATCCACAACATTTTGATTGTGTCCAAATACTTGTTCACAAATCTGAATTATCTCCAATTAGGAGTTATTTTTTATATTGTTTGTGTATATCTCAACAAAGATGAAGAAGAATATGGAAGTCTGGGCATTTACGGGGCTTACGACCGTCATAGGCTGGTTTAAGTGATCACTTCACACACGTGTAACATTCACCAATTCTACGATGATTTACGACCACACTACTCAAATTCTTGGATGTTCCATATAAACGATCTAATTTTGAAATATTGTACTTCAATTGCTTAGAATTTTACTTCAGACATCTATTGGTGAGATGAAGAAGCTTTTTTATTGAGCAGAAACTATTTCAAATTTCATATTCTTCATCTATGTTGAGATATCAAAAAAATCTAATGAAAAATACCTTTTTTCTTTATTTGTAATTAACATAAATTGTATACATTTATTTATTTAAATCACAATTTTTAGCATTTTTACAAAAAAATATTTTGCAGACACCCACCAAGCAACCTTGTGTGTCTTGTCGGTGGAGTTCTTTTTTAATACATCTTTTATTGTTTTTGATCATTTTAACCTAATATACACACAAAAAAGCGAGAAAAATTAAAAATAAGCATAAACATTTTACAATTTTCATAAAATTAACTCTTACTCATTTACCCATTCCTTTATTTTGCCTTTGTTCCATATTTTATTTTGACCTCTAACATCCGTCGGCAACAAATTAAAATGTGTATAATTTTAATTTTAATTTTTATAATTGGATATAATCCAGATTTGTGAACAAGTCGCTCACTCCTTTCAAGAACGTCATAAATCAAAAAACTTGATTTTTCAGGAGAACATTTTTAAAGTTTAAACATATAACACAATGTAATAAAAATAAATATCAAGCCACTTTTTGAGCTTTTTACTGTGCAACAGATCTTTTTAGGTACAACATGGAGGTTTTTTCTCCATTTGAAAAATATTTAGTATATTTAAAAAAAAATTTAAACGATACATTTTCTTCAAAATGCAAAAACAACATTTTCTGCCCTGTAGCGGGAAAATATTAAGTTAAAAATATGCCTCTTTTGCTGGGATATAGTACATTTTCTGGGCATTCCAAAAACATGCACAACTGAAAATTGTCGATTTTTGATTTATGACGTTTTTGAAAGGAGTGAGCGAAGTATTTGGCCACACTCTAAATGTTGTTGACGTTTAATGTTTAGTGTTTTCTTGTTCGTTTGCGAAAGATTGACAAGTGTGCCTTTTAGCAGCCCCCCGTGGAGTCCGACCGCGAGATGATAGCCGCAATATCCTATCTGATATCTCGTGCCACATAATTTATTATACTTATTTGCAATGTGGTCAAAAGGTTAAACGTGTTCTAGACTTATGCTTTTATAACGAAAACCCTATTTTAATAATATACCCAATGTACAGTAATGGAGTGAATAATAACATGCTTTTAATGGCTCAATAACATTATATCCAATACATGATCAGTATATCATTTGAGATACGTTTGTTATTCCATTTGTAATGAATTATGGCATGTAGAAATACTTAATTTTAAAGGTAATATATAGTTATAAATTTTAAATATATTTTAAGAATAATTGTTGTATTATTTTTTGACATCTCATCAAAGATGAAGAAGAATATGGAAGTCTGGGCATTTACGGGGCTTACGACCGTCATAGGCTGGTTTAAGTGATCACTTTACACACGTGTAACATTCACCAATTCTACCCATTATTGACAACCACACTACTCAAATTCTTGGAAGTTCTATATATATGAACTTAAACCAGCCTATGACGGTCGTAAGCCCCGTAAATGCCCAGACTTCCATATTCTTCTTCATCTTTGATGAGATGTCAAAAAATAATATGAAAATAACTCCTGTAATTGGAGGTAATCCAGATTTTGTGAACAAGTATTTGGACACACTCAAAATGTTGTAAATAATTGTTGTACATCCACGTTGTAAATTCACGAGTTTGATCTAGAGCTGATTTCATGGCAGAAATGAACCTCATTTTAATGGAGAAAAAATTAAAAATTTCAATAAAATGGATAGAAAGTAAAATGAAAATATACAAAACATGTGTTCAACCAATAGCCACTTATGGGATTGAGGCAAGAGCAAATACTTCTAGAACAAAATCTCGACTTCGAACCTCCGAGATGAAAACTCTCCGATACATCGGAAACACATCGCGAGACCGAGTAAGAAATACCGACATCCGGAGCATGTGTAAGACGGAGGATATCGTGAAGTGGGGACGACAACGAAGGCGATACTGGAATGATCATGTAAACAGAATGTCAGATGACAGACTTCCACAAATCGCCCTTCAAGGAATTCCAGAAGGACGCAGACCCCCAGGCAGACCTCCAAAATGGTGGAAAGACAGCTGGGAGTCAACAATCCAAGAGCTACAAGCGGAGGCATAAACAGATCCTTAGGATCTAGAAAAAAAGAAAAAGAAGAATAAAATGGAATAATCAATTAAAGGTGGGGACTGACCGGAGCATTTCGTCGTAACGTCGCTCGCGCCGAGCATCCGACTTCGGATGGAGCGCTCGGAACGCTGTACTGACTATACGAATGCTCGCATCGTAACGTGTTACGTTAGAACGAAATGACTCCGGTTAGTCCCCACCTTAATGCCCAATTTAGGTTGCATGAGACTCAACATTAGATAGACCTAATGTCAACTAGATCTTTAAATATATGAAGGCAAGGTGATCAGTCTTGCCGCTACATACCAGTCCAGGTTAAAATTAAATAATCGTTAGGTTTATTTATTTTAAACTTTCTGGGAATTAAATCTTGAACTACCAGAACGGTAGTTTAACGCTTTAACCACTACAATTCATGGAGAATGAAAAAATATAATATAAATATAAATATAAGAACAAAACAATATCATGTACAATATAAAATAAAAATATCTAATATTTTAATTTTCTTGTAAGTAAATTTGACTATGACAAATTTTTATAAGACATGAGAGACGTCGTCTCTTATGTTTTATAAATTTTAGAATTTTGATTTTATGTATTAAGCTCCCATTTACATTATACTATATATAAAAGTATAACAAGATGTGTATTTTATTAAAACTGTTATTATATTGTACTAATGCTATAAACGGTACATTTATTAGAATAAAAATCTTGTTTAAAGCTTTAAACGTAAATTATTCATTTATATTATACGTAAATTATTATTAATTGACAAATCGCTCACTCCTTTTAACAACGTCAAATATCAAAAATCGCCAATTTTCAGCTGTGCATGTTTTCGGAATGCCTAAATAAAAATAAAAATCTTGTTTAAAGCTTTAAACGTAAATTATTCATTTATATTATACGTAAATTATTATTAATTGACAAATCGCTCACTCCTTTTAACAACGTCAAATATCAAAAATCGCCAATTTTCAGCTGTGCATGTTTTCGGAATGCCCAGAAAATGTATCTACTATTTTTTTAACTTAATATTTACCCGCTACAGTGCAGAAAGTGTTGTTTTTGCATTTTGAAGAAAATGTATTGCTTAATTATTTTTTCAAAAAAACTAAAAAAAATTCAAATGGAGAAAAAACTTTCAGGTTCTACCTAAAAAGATCTGTTGCACAGTAAAAAGTTCAATAAATAGCTTGATATTTATTTTTAATCCATTTTATTATATTCTTTAACATTAAAAACGATATCCTGAAAAATCAATTTTTTGATATATGACGTTGTTGAAAGGTGTGAGCGAAATATGAAAAAAAATAATGTCGCATTTTTTATCAAAGTATGAAATTGCAAGCATCATTTGAAAACAAGCTAAGAAATAGAGAAAAACGTATATTTTTTTACAGGTTTAAAGTTGATACTTCAACCCAAACTATGCGTATTAAAATTCATTTGAGTGGGTTCCAACTATCTCTTTGAAAAAATAATTAGGTGGTTTTAGCAGTATGGAATATATCAAGCAGGTGTTCTCTGGTCGTGGATGGTCGTCGTATAGCCAATCGGTGTATGGTATAGTCGCTACAGCCGGTACACAGCCACCGCTCGCGCTCCACGCTTCACGGTTAGGTCAGAGATCACAGCGGAGTCACGCGTGGCCATTTGCTAAATTTATGATGAATATGTTGAAGCACTATTCTGAAGGTGCGGTTCGAACGTACCATGGGATACTATCGTATTTCTGCAGTGGCGGGGCGATCACACTTTTTTAAATGATAATTTCGCTCAATGGCGAATTATACTTTTAGAAGTATTACAGGAGATACCATTCAGACGTTCTAGCAACAGAAATGACGCCATTTTACTCAATTCTACAATGACACTCGCGCCATCTCGCAGCTTTTCGCTACAAAATCAATTCTGTCGATGTTTCTCCCGGTGTAAATAGTTTTTCCGCACATTTTGTAATATTTAACTTGTTTTAAAAAAAAACTGTAATTACGTCATTGTTGTACTAAATGAGCGATATTGGTTCATTCCATAAGTAATGCGTTTTTTTAAGAACTTTAATTTCATTAATTGATCGGTCAGTCACTTTGTGGTCATATCGATTCATATTAAATTAATTTGGTGAATACCACTATTTCTCACTTTTACTATAAAATTTTGAGCCGGAAACTATAGCCTTAAAGGCGAGCCTCGTCCTGGAAGGTCATTTAAAAAAGTAAAAAGAAATTATTGTTTTTAATTCAAGTTTTACTTGGTAAATACCGCTGCTTCTTAAAATCTATAATGTGACAATGACTAAGCCTCCCCCTATTATCTATGTTCCCACTGATAAAAACAAATAATTAAGAAACAGCTCCTTCAATGTTCTAAGGACACAACTGTAAAGTTTAGACTTACATACGGTGTTTGAAAATGATGCGGAATGCATCGAAACACGTGTCATAATGGATTTTAAGAAATAGTGGTAATTACCAAGTAAAACATAAACTAAAAAACATCTTACTGCTTCACTGGATCAAAAATAGTTCAAAACCGTTCATGGTTAGGAATTTTTTTTTATAAATTTTGTGGTGAATTTTGATATCTGATTCTAATGTATTATGTACCTCGTATATAACACAACTGAAATGAAATCTCTAGCAAGTGTTAGCCAGATTTATTATCTGCGTAGTATTGTTACGTGTCTCCATTGTAGGGAAGAAGGCAGGGTAGTGAGGTCAAGTGACCCCCGCGTTACGGCATAGTGACCGCATACTGCGTGCTTTTAAGCGCCCATTAATCGAGTACATTTAGAAATGCCGCTTTCCTGAAAGGTCCATCTCCGGAGTGTTAACCACACAAAAACAAACCTAAGGAATTTACGGCTTTAATTACCTTTTTGTGTGCATTCTACGCTGAAGATGTTTGCTCTCCGCTAAGAGTAATCGCGAGGAAAGGTCGCCACTACGAGTTCGTGGCGTAATGTTGTTCCAACCCGTACTTTTATCGCTTTAACATGCCTTCGCCTATTATAAAATGAGTGCCTTTTGTTAGTTAATTAACATTCTCTTAATTGAACGCACGGCTAAATCAATATTAAACTCACGTACGAATAGAAAGAACACCGTCTAAATAGTCATTAATGCCTATATGGCTATACGAGACCTCGTAATTGATAATTATTTTCACAGCGGGAATCTTTTAAGTGGTCCCTAATATGACGCTAATATTTACATAGAAATCTTCGTATTCCATCTAATAAAAAGAAAATAAAAACAGGTATAAGTATATATATATTTTTCAATTTATTTGCAGAATCTAAAAAAATCTGCCAAGCAAAAATGCTGCTAGGTTCGTGACCAGAGGAATGTAAGAATGTAAGAAAAGAGACCATGAGAATATGGGAAATATATATTTTTACAGACTTGCAAAAATACTTTATTATGTGTTGATTTAGCATTCAGTTTGTGAAATAACTTTATGATTTAAATACAAACAAAACATTTTTATGAAATCACTTTTGCGTTTAGTAATGGAAGCTTCACATCTTATCGACAAAATACAATACTTTTTTGTATTTTTACTTGTTATGAGAACATCCGTAGTTTTCAAAACTAGTCGTGTTCACATTAAGAGTGTGAAAAGTAGTCTTATACAATTGTTTTATTTATACATTTAAATAAAATGAAAATTTGACTGGTAATAAAATTTACTTTAGTAAAAAAATGAAGAGTGTGAACCGCGACAAAAGAAATCTTTACAGTATATGGTTCCAGGTATTCAGAAATAGTCAGTAAACATTTTTTTATGTATCAATGAAGAAGACGTATAAAACTTAAAAAAGAATATTCAACAATATTTAATCGTGGAGAGAATGCAATAAAAGTGTTCAGAACGGGCAATAAATAGTACAGACTTTTAATACATGGAATTATGTATATAAAATAAGGCTTGGACAAAAGAAAAAGCAAAACGATTGTAAGCTAGAAAGCAATATCATCTCATAAATGGAATATACTAATTTTATTTTACTCAATTTGGTCAGTAAGGGGGACAGATAGATGTGATAAACGTTGGGAAAAAAAATCTTTACAAAAAATTGGAAATGAAATCGACAAACGTGTTATAAACAATTATGAAAAAGGAAAAACGTTTTTTTACAACATTTCGAGTGTGTCCAAATACTAGTTCGCAAATCTGGATTATCCCCAATTATAAGAGTTAATTTTCATATTATTTTTTTACCTCTCAACATAAATAAAGAAGAATGTGGAAGTATGGGTATTTACAGGGCTTACGACCGTCATAGGCTTGGTTAAGTGATCACTTTACACACGTGTTACATTCATCAATTCTACCCATGATTGACAACCACACTACTTTATCAATATATCTAGGGATTCCGAAAATTGAGTATAAATTAAATGTACTGTAATGAAGTAATGTTTTTAAGACTTTTCATAACATTTTTTTGGAGAGATCGAAGCCTTCAGGGAGAGCCATATCTACCAAAGTAGATCCTTGAAAAGCATACCAATTTGATATCTCGCGTCGATCAAAATATTTTCCATAAAAAATAATGAAGATATCTTCATCATTGCTGGAGTCATCCTCATGAAACCATATTAAAATGTTTCACCGTTATTAAATTAAAACCAAATTGGTGCCATGATTGGTTCAGCTACCCTCCAGAGAATGTTCGATACATTATTTTTTATGGCACTACATTTTGGAGGTTCATCGAACGGGGAGTGCTGGGTTTAACAGCCTCTCGGTATTTAAATTCATAAATGAGCGGAAAAAAAGGACATGACTCTAACAAGCACATAAGTCGGTAGCGCACCCACAGTACAAAAAATGAGCATAGGTGAAAATTAATATTCAGACAAGAACGGAATTACAAAGCAAATTTTTGATAGATGTTTTAAGTTACTATAATATTATGAGATATGCGAAGTGTCAATATAGACTTAAGATAGATAAAACAAACAAAAAATAGTAGATAAATGTACAAAGAAATGATTCATCTTCGATTTTCATGCTGATTTGAAAGAATGTGATAAAAAGTTAGATGTTTGTTGTAGATACGGAAATAAGATAGCAATTTTTTTTAAAAGCTCTCGGAGGGGGAGTATTTTATGTTCATTTTTATTTTTAAAGACGCAACAATAATTAAAGAAATCAATGTATTGACGAAGAAAATCATAAAATATGATTTATTTTATTGCGATAACAATTGTCTTAAATTCGGTCAATGGAATGGGTAAATATTTAAATTAAATTAATATCTTTTGAATATTGAAAGCATTAACTTTGTGGATCATATTGATATATTATTTCGAGAAATAATATGAATTAATATCGCTTTATTTATTTTTCAGATTCGCTCAAGCGTTCTATGGCAAATATTTGAGATACCTATCAAAAGCTAAATTAAATATATAACATTTTCAATAAATCAGTTATGCATCCTGAAAAAAATATTCGGTAACTTTGATAAAAGTAAAGTGTTGTTTGTAATCATGGTTAGAATGGTGAATGTTACATGTGTATAAAGTGGTTACTCAAACCAGCCTATGCCAGTATATCAATATAAATAACTCCTAAGAACATACATACCTACATGTTTTATTTGGATACACTAAAAAAATTGAGAATCTTAAAAGTTCTCACTGCAAAACACAAATTGTTTTCTATCGTAAAACTTTAAATTTAAACAGATTAAATTTAACCTCAACTAAAAGTAATAAATACTACAACTTAGTCATGTTTCATAATTTGTATATTTTAAAAACAAATGTATTATTATATTAGTGTCGGGTTGTGGTCCCGTGTTTAGTGTCGCGGACTCTTAAGTCAGAGTTTCTCGGTTCGAACCCACTCTACCACAATTTGATTCCTATTTCTAATAATGAGCCGCTTAGGCTCACAGAAATAGTACGAAATTGAAAAAAATTGTAAATAATAAAAATACAAATAATTATGTTTTTAATTATTTTTATTTTATCAAAATATAATTTTGATTTGGGTCTATTATTATCTATTATTCACCAACATAATTCGGGAATGCATACATATAAAAAGAAAATAATGTAAATTATCAATGGATAATAAATCTCGTACACAGGTGTGAAAAATCAGGAAAAAATAATATTGTAAATGATGTCATTTATTGATGGCATGAAATTTATAACCGTATACTTATATCGTAAAAGCCAAATATCCGTTCTACGAGATTATCGAATAAATTGCGGATTTATAAACGATATTTTTTTTAATATCTAGTAAGCATTTTATACACTATATAACACGCATCGTACATTTTACAGATATACTTAAATAAGAAATAATTCATATAAAATGAAGAGGTGTATAAATGTTTCTCTTTGCGATAACTTTACGACTATCGGAATTTGTCGGAAGCTTTAGCCGTGACGCAAACCTCGGATAAAAACTTTTAGAAAATATCAACAGGCGTCGCTATATTATTCTCTGGGAAGATTTACATAAAATTTGCGAACATTATTTTGAAATCTCGAGTTTTTATACAGGTTACACGGAGTCCTTTAAATTGTGGAATTGTAAATGCATATATAAAAAATAAATACTATGTTACATGAACGAATAATAAAAATATCTATTAAAAAAATATACGTACACTGTGTTTACATACATAAGAAACGAAGCTTATATATTGTAAGAATAATGTTCCCTGTTTGAGAGTGTACTTTTAACCCTTCTTTCGTCAATTATTTTTATTTTTTTCATTCGATGGAATCACGGATAATCGAGACTACATATTCTTGCTTGATTCCATTTTACATATTGGAAAAATGATTTCATCGTTATAATTTTTTTTGTGATAATTGTAATTTCGTCTTGGCTGTACAATTTCCAGTGCATAGATCCGAGATAGACATGACTTATGGTTTCGAGAGGATAGAACTAAATCAATTTTTTTACTAAAAAAAACTTGGTATTATCCTGACCGAGTCGAAATAATCGGCAGATATGTACGAGGAGATACATGAATGTATAAGAAGCGAATACTGTTTGTAAAGACAGACAGTATGGCGTTCTATTCTCTCTGCCTATCCCTCTGGGAAGCGGCGTGATAGTTAGTTAGTTATTTAGTTATCTACCAGTTCCAAAATTTTCCCATTTACAAGTATTTTAATTTCAGTGTTTCCGTTCGATAACCAGTTTTTTAATACATTATTCAAACCCATATCCGCACCCGGTGGTGCATAGGGCACGGCATCATATAAACGCAGTGTTATCTTGATCATTAACGCATAAAGGAAAAGTGATCAGCCGTCCGCTTAAGGTTAGTACCTTAAGCGGACGGCTGATCACTTAAGCGGACGCTGATCAGGGTAATATTGAATAAATATTACAGTGAAAAAATCACTTTTATTTATTTGATCCCTGTGCAAATCGAACCTGGGACCTCCAGTACGGTAGCCGAACGTGCTGACCATCACACTACGGAGGCGGACAAAGAATATAGGACTGAGAATATTTTAATTTAAGTTCCTTGCAACAATAACAAAACATCGTAATAATTCATTATTAATAACAAAATTTTTAGTGTTTCCAAATACTTGTTCACAAAATCTTCGATTATCTCCAATAGCAGGAGTTATTTTCATATTATTTTTTGACATCTCATCAAAGATGAAGAAGAATATGGAAGTCTGGGCATTTACGGGGCTGACGACCGTCATAGATCAGCGATCACTTTACACACGTGTAACATTCACCAATTCTACTCATTATTAACCACCACACTTCTCAAATTCATCTTATTAAAATATTCCTCTTCATCTGTGATGAGATGTCAAAAAAAAAATATCAATATTAATATTTTAAGATACAGGTTAGTAGTGAGTAACTCTTGAAAATAGGCTTTTAGTAGTTGAAATACGGTTAGACTAATATTCGAGCTAGGTAAATATTCGATTTCTTTATAGAAATTCGTTTCTACTGATCTTTATGGTGTTTTATTGAGATAAGGAGCGAGAGTGGCCAATTATATAGTTCCCTTTGAATAATGGTGACGGTAATACGTGATTTACGAATGTTGCGTGATTTAATGGCGGGCGGGGAATTTTTATCTCCATTTAAACACTTTCTTATTGAAAAATTATTGCTTCTTAAGGCATTTTATTCCATTGTCGATAATTCATTTTAACGCCTCATCTTCGGCCGGGGGGTGGGGAATACAATAGAAAAGGTAACTGTGAATAATTCTACAGTACCTACAACTTTCTAACTTTACAATCTTATTATTTATTCGGAATGTTACCGATTATACACAGAATGATTTATCCGATCTTTGTAATTATGGTACGGGCGTTTCAAGTATTATATACTCCATTTATATTCAAGTTTTACTTACAACATTTTGAGTGTGTCCAAATACTTTTTTACAAATCTGGATTATCTCCAATTATAGGAGTTATTTTTCAAATTATTTTTTGACATCTCAACATAGATGAAGAAGAATATGGAAAACTGGGCCTTTACGGGGCTTACGACTGTCATAGGCTGGTTTAAATTATAACTTTACACACGTATAACATTCACCAAATCTACTCATGATAAACAACCACACTACTCAAATTCTTGGAACTTCTATAGATATATGGTTCAATTTATCTCCAATTATAGGAGTTATTTTTTATATTATTTTTAAAGCTGTAAGCGTTTTTTTAAGCATCTTTTCATCTCACCAATAGATGTCTCTATTGAAGTTCTAGTGATTCAAGAACAGTGTTTTGAAATTGGTTCATATATACTCGTATATAGAACTTCCAAAAATTTAAGTAGTGTGGTTGCCAATAATGGGTAGAATTGGTGAATGTTACACGTGTGTAAAGTGATCACTCAAACCAGCCTTTGACGGTCGTCAGCCCCGAAAATACCCAGATTTCCATATTCTTCTTCATCTTTGAAAAGATGTCAAAAAATAATAAGTTTTACTTAGTAAATGCCACTATTTATAAAAATCTATTGTTAAGAAATAGTGGTTTTACCAAGTAAAGCTAAAAATAAAAACGAAAAGATTTTGCCACAAAGTGACTGCCAAATCAATTCATGAAATTATATATTCCGTTGGAATCGTAGAACAAATAGAGAATTTTTAATTAAACATATAGTTATTGCAACAGTGCATATAATAATTGAACAAGGTCTCGCGTTATATGTTTTTTTAGTACAAAGAATGCAAAGTATGTGATTCCTAAGACGAATGTACGTCTTAGGGATCGAATGACGATGTTCGAATGGTGAAATATGGACACAATGCAAGGCTGAGATAAACATTATCGATAGAATTAATAAAGATGCGTCGAGATGATCTGGACATGTGGAACGATTGAGTGAGTTCCCATAGTTGGGAAAAAGCAGTAGTTGGGAGGTTTGGGGTTGCATACGCGTACTTTTACAAGCTTGAAAAAGTCATATACTACATTACTTTATAAATACACTATATTACACTAAGGACCCTGAGTCCATTTAATCTTCACAGTAGTTTGAAAATGCCATAACAAGGCGAAACAACTGTCACAAATTAAATTTTTATGTGTTTTTAATAATAAAATACAATTCAGTAGACTCTAAACAGGGTTCGATTTTAATATTTAATAAATAAAGTCATACACTGTTAACGTATTCGCCTCTCTTTTGGAAGTATAATTTAGAACCCACAAAATCAGTTTGATTTATTGTATTATAGTTAGTCATTGTTAACATTTAAAATTCTACCAAATAAATTATATTTCAATAATTTAATACAGAAATATTATTTTAAATTTGCGAACTGTACACTACAATAAGAAATAAGGCGACTCAGTTAGAGTGGGGGGTAAAGGTAAAAAAACTACCCTCCATAAGTATAGAGGGGGGGCGGAGTCTATCGCTTTAGTTCCACATGTGGCGTGCAGTACACAAGAACAACCCCTATTTCTGCCCCTAAAGCCCTTTGTGCCAATATAAATGGAAATATTTCCAGCTGATGAATCAGTAGCTCAAGAATTTTATGGAAATATATTGTTGGCCAATGGGCAGTTAAGGAAATATTCAGATTAAATACTTTTAATGTGGTAGGTGTCGAAATTCCCGAGATATATTCAGCAATGCCCATTTTGTACTCAGAATAACGCTATGGATATTGAAAATTCCATATATCGCTCACTCCTTTCAAGAACGTCATTAATCAAAATACTTGATTTTTCAGGAGAACGTTTTTAAAGTTTAAAAATATAATACGATGTTTAAAAAATAAATATCAAGCCACTTATTGAACTTTTTACTGTGCAACAGATCTTTTTAGGTAAAACCTAAAGGTTTATTCTCCATTTGAAAAATAATTAGTTTAAAAAAAAAAACAATAACTTTTCTTCAAAATGCAAAAACAACACTTTTTGCCATGTAGCTGGTAAATATTAAGTTTATAATATGCCGCTTTTGCTGGGATATAGTACCTACATTTTCTGGGCATTTCGAAAACATGCACAACTGAAAATTTACGATTTTTGATTTATGACGTTGTTGAAAGGAGTAAGCGATATCTTTCTTTTTTAATTTTAAACAAGCACTATCTGCCCTCTTATTTCAATCAGCTGTATAAGGTGCATATTTTGACCAGTATCACTAGTCTGTTTTTATTTGGTTGAAAGGCAATGCATCTTAAAAAATTACCCAATTTATATACAATGTATTTTATTTCGTAAAAGATTTTTCAAAAATAAATAAATCTTATTTCACAGATATTTTTCGAGGTATTTATCTGTGGTTTCAGAAATATTTCTATTTATAAAAATTAAAACTTTGTGTATTTAAAATCCTGTTAATTGCTATAATAAAATCTTATTTATCACAACACATATAACGGGTCATTACTGTAACCACTTCACTATTTGTGAAACTTATCGGCAATTACCAAATTATAAACCAGTTACCGTTGGTAATTAAACGTATTAACCACTTTACCCGGTTCGCGAAGTTCATACGTTTGTGAAAAGTATAAAAATACAACAAAACTATGTCACGTAATTTATTGCAAGAGTAACATTACAAAAGATTTAATAATAGTAAATTGAAAAACAATCCATATTCATATTCCATTGTTTCATTCATTATTCCTTTTAGGATGGAAAACCTCGCGATAAACTTATGAAATATCTAAAACCTAGAATATTATATATATTTTGTAGAAAACTACCGCACTAGAAATTTCCGACTTACAAAATACAGTAAAATGGCGAATAGATGAAATCCCTTAGGAAACTGGAATTTTATTAGAACATTCCACGCAAATGGGGTAGAATACAATCAAGTGATACTGTCGAAATATTGCATGTTTATTTTTATAAAGTGAGCGGAAATATCTGAACGAAAATATGTGTATAATTTATATAGATATGTTAGGCAGAAACTACGTTTAGATGATCTGAAGAAAGAAAAAAAAATTGATTACCAAATCACATTTAAAAAGTTTTTCCAAAAATGCCCATGAGATAGTATTTTACGAATATAGCTTTCAATGACACTGTCACTGCCAATCTATGTAAATAAATACGAGCTTGTGTAGGCAGTGTAATATATTAGTAGTTAGTAAGTTCAGTAAGTCAGCTAGATCCGATTCCAACCCGACGTTGGCCGATACACAGACGCCTCCAAAAACCTAACCAGCACAGCAGACAGACACGGAAGCCAAGGCAGAAAATGTTCAGCCATCGTATTTCCCTTCTTCTGTGCGTGTCATGTCAAGTCCCTCTGACGCCGACTATCCCTTTAGAGGAATTATTTTTGCCTTATGGAGCTCTAAACAGCGACCCAACGGTCCTGATCCAATTTTAAACGTTGTACTTGAATCATTAGAATTTTCACTAGAGACATCTATTGGCGAGGTAAAGAAGCATTTTTATTGAGAAGAAACTCTTTTATTTGTATGTGAGGTCCGAATCCTGGATTAATGAATCGCAAATGCCCAGATTTTCATATTCTTCTTCATATACATATGTTGAGATGTCAAAAAATAATATATGAAAAATAACTCCTACAATTGGAGATAATCCAGATATGTGAACAAGTATTTGGACACACTCAAAATCTTGTCAACCATTATTCACCGAAATTCTGTCACCCTTTTCCCATGTTGCGATTTTTTTCTGATAATGTACAAATACAGTCAAATCTCGGTATTACGAACTTCACGGGACCAAAAAAATATTTCGCCATAATGAAAATTCGTTACATCGGATGTATAGGATATGACACAGTTTAAATTTATTTTACAGATATTTTATTTTGGACTTCTCAATGTTTTAAATGAATTGCAACATTATTTTAAAATTTTGAAAAAAAAAATCGTTATTCTGAGATCGGCTTCGCTACATTGAATTTTGGTTCAGTACATTTTATATGGAAGTTTTCCGGGGACGAATTGCAGATTCTTTATACTGGAAATTTCGTAAATTCGGTATTCGCTACAAAGAGATTTGACCTGTATAAGGATACCGCGTTCTAGCAGAAACATGGTGGTGGTGACCATCGCCATAAAAAAACGTGGAGATATCCAGTTTCCGATATAAGTGCCATCGGGGGGTGACCACTAGAACAATCGAGGGGCGTGATTTTCTCCTTTAGCCAGATTTACAACTAGCGAGGGAGGGTGTGCCGGACTCGTGTTTGATTTGTGGAGACGGCCATGTTGTTTTTATCGAATGCCAAATTTTATTGCACGATTTCGAATGATTTATGATGGCTTATATTACCACATAATTCATAAAATTATATATCGGGTTAGAAAATGTGTATTGAATCTACATTTAAATTACGCATAAAATACACATCTGAAATAAATAATATTTGTAGTGTTTTAAAAATTCTGGCTTAAATTTAGTAATCACAATACTGCGAAATACACAATATGTCTCATTTCTTAAAAATGTATTTTGAAGACTTATCTATCAAAATAAGAATTATTTCTTAATCGAAATAAAGTTTCTGTTTATCTGTCTCCATATTGCAGTGGTTGGCACATTTGTTTTATAATCCTGAAAGTCCCGGGTTCGATTCTCAGACGGGGTAAAGGAAAATAAATATAAGTGTTTTTTCAATCTAAAATTTGTTTAATATAACCCAGGACTGACACCTGAAATGCAGTGGTCACCACCTGGCCTTCATACAATAAATGATAAAAATTAATATAACATCAATTTGATGCAGTGCCCAATGTACTATTGGTTGCGGGTAAGGGCTAGAAGACGATATATTCGGATTTGATGTGATACGTGTATAGTATGCAATAAACCTCAATTGATGTAAAATACATAGTAATTATTACGTTCTGCTACTGTCACGACGTTTTCCGCATGGGTAGGCAGAGAGGATAGAGCGACACACTCTTCTGTCCTGATATACACTCCTAGCTTCCTTAACGTCCATACATCAAGCCATACATTCCCTCCGATTACGAAGAATTTTGACACCACCAGATTTTAGGTTAGGTTAGATTATTATCATAATTACCATGTTTTGCAAATCATGACATAATAAACATGATTGAAAAATGAATATCATTATATAATACATCAATCCATCGATTAAAAATATATCAAAGAAGTAGTCGGAGTAAATAAATAGATTTAAGAAACCTTAATTTATAATGAGAGTATATATATATATATATATATATATATATATATATATATATATATATATATATATATATATATATATATATATATATATATATATATATATATATATATATATATATATATATATATATATATATATATATATATATATATATATATATATATATATATATATATATATATATATATATATATATATATATATATATATATATATATATATATATATATATATATATATATATATATATATATATATATATATATATATATATATATATATATATATATATATATATATATATATATATATATATATATATATATATATATATATATATATATATATATATATATATATATATATATATATATATATATATATATATATATATATATATATATATATATATATATATATATATATATATATATATATATATATATATATATATATATATATATATATATATATATATATATATATATATATATATATATATATATATATATATATATATATATATATATATATATATATATATATATATATATATATATATATATATATATATATATATATATATATATATATATATATATATATATATATATAAATTTTATAGTAGTAATAATAATAATAATAATATATTCTCGTTCAAAAGCTTTATAGTTAATTTGCATAGCAGCATCGAAATCTCCCATTCATATTCAAAATAGGTTGACATACATAGTAAAAACCGTTATTTTTTTTAGCAGTAGGTACAGACTCCAGTTTGCCTTGTTACCGAACGGGGATAAATAAAAACCTCCGTAGGTATGCAAAATTAGGTCTGTCCTTACAGGGTTTTTACGTAGATCATTTTGCATATTGTGCTAACGGGTACCCCATCGAACCATTGAAAAGATTTCTGGTTCGTGCATAAATTTTTAGCATAATGGAATACATTATTTATCATCAGAGGCCATATTCATCAAACACAATTCGATACAAGAAGAAAAATTAATCTATAAAAGTCTTCAACATCAAAGGGTGAACTCGTTCCGATGGGGCAAAATTTGCCTGCGAATTTTTGCATACTATTATAGGGTTAGGTTAGGATAATATGTGGGAATAAATCAAGGTGAGTCATTAGGTACAGTGTGGTATAAAAGTTTCTTACTAAAAAATACTTTATTTTGAAAATATAAAGGTATTCGATATAATCGTTTAGTATGTATGAAAACAACAAAAAATATACATGCATACATAGAAGTATCTTTATGTTTCACAACGGATTCGAAATGAGCATTTTTATATGGAAATAATTACTAAGCAATAATAAATTACACCTTATATTTATTAAATCACAAGTCAAAAAAACGTTTATGAAGGAAAAATATTAACAAAATTTTATTTAATGATGAGAATGATAATTAATTATCTTATTCACGAAATGATATTTGTTCCGAGTATGAAATTAGGAATACGCATATAATTTTTCAAAAATGTATGGAAGTGTAATAAAATGCACTAACCATTATATACCAGAAATAAGGAATAATACAAATAAGTTAATGAATAATGGATTCATATTATTACCGGATAGAAATCTAAATGATTTGAAGAGGTTAGATTTTAGAATGAATTTATAAAAGATAATTGGAAAAAAAGTAAAACATTAGTTAGTACATAATGTAACCGGTGTAATAGGAAGATAACTTTAGGGGGTTGAATAGCTTAAACATGTACATATGGTTCAATATATTTTATCAAAATGATTTTATAAAAATATATATATATATATACCTCTATATATATAAATATATTTTAAATACTCAAATTCCATTAAACGGTGAACAACGTTTTGTAAACACCGTCCAGATTCACAGCGGAAATTAAAGATCGAAAGTTGCATCAGTTTATTGATTTGGTACCTGTGCTATCGACAAAGAAACTCGCCTGACAAAGGGTTACTTTTTGCAATACAATGGACCCATCCCCTTGGGGTTGCGTTATTCTGCCCTTACAATAATAGCCAAGGGAGTAAGCAGGTAAATGACAGATTCCAAATTGCACTTTCCTAACAATATTTCTATGGTAAGATGATCAGTTAACATTTGATCTCCACGGGGAATAGTCCATTCAGTTTTGGAACATACTATACTTTTATCAAGTGAATGTTTTTTTTAGTGTAGTGTATTTTTATTCTGGAGAAAGTGAATAGTTTTAAAAAGTAATTTTTTAATGTAATATATTTATTTATCGATAGTGTTTCTGATATGAAATGTTTCTGTTGTAATTATTATATGTAGTATTTTCGAATATAATTATGGAAACAAGTTTTTTTTATAATTTACCAAATCAATAAACATATATTATTTGATATGTTTAACCTAAAATTAACCAAATAAAAAAAATTCAAAAAATAAAATCTTTCGTTTTGTAATGATATTTTACCCTACATGTGAAGATATAAAATGAATTACTTTTTTTTAAATAAGTCACTAACTGTTATAAATTTACTATATTCTATTTTAAAAACTTTTTTCAATCTAAGTGAAACGAGAATACAATTTTTTTGGTGTAAAAACTGGGAAAAAATGAGGATCGCTAAAACAAGGTTGTTGTGTTTTTATTATAATTATTTTTTGCGTTTAAACTGTTGTCAGTTGTTATTTGTGTTAGTTTGAAAACAAAGTAAAACACTTATGTAAAACCACTCTTTGAGTTTATTAATGTAAACACGACTAATTTCTTGAACTACAAATGTTCTCAGTAACAGGCGAAAATATAAACGGTTTGCCCTCTGGAAAGTTTGATTTTTTTTATAGATTTAGTTTATATTTATTTATCTTCGTAGAGAAAAAAAATATAATTTGACTTTTACTTAATTAAATAAAAAAAAACTGTTAATGTTCAAAAAGTTGATATTTCTTAAATGGTGAAACTTGGTGAGCACACTAAGTTTAGAAAAATCAAATAAAACTGTTTTAGATACAACAGATATTCTTCAAAAAAGACAGTTTCGACCGTTAGTTAGGAGAGCGATGTTATTATATATCAAACGTAATAAGATAATTACTTTATTAAATTACAAAATTAAGGTAGGGGAATGTCTTGTACCTCGATGATAGTTTTAGCCTATGGCATTTTCTATGTTGATTCTGGGCTAAATTTGATGATAGGGAAAATGCGGTATTTTTTTTTGCAAAAGAACCATATTAAAATATTTGAATACATAACTACTTACTTAAAAATTGTAAGCAAAAATATTGTTAGTATAATAATTATCCGCTCAATAATGTAGTAATTAGCGCATTTAGTTACCATTTTGTAGGTCCCAGGTTTGATGCCAAAGGGGTTTAACATAACTAACTAACTAACTAACTAACCATCAGGGGTAGGCAGAGAGAAAAGAGCGCCACACCACTCTGTCCTTGCAAACATTCTTCGCCTCTTCCACGTTCATGCATCTCAGTGTTTTTTTACTGCAATATTTAATTAATAGACTCTAGACTGGTACCTGAAGCGTGAGACTGATCACATTGCCTTTATATAATTGACGATTAACTGAACATTGCCTCAATATGATGAAGTACCCTATGCATCATTCGGTACGGATTTCGGTGAGTAGTAGTAGTAGTAGTAAATAAGATCAATTGATTAATGTAACTTCAAAATGCTGCTCTATACAGAACCACATGTTTTGTTTCAAATGCAGATGTAGGGTTTTAACAAGAAAAAAAAGATTATTAAAATAGTTTTTAAAAAAATTCCCAGGACAATACGTTATAAATCTTTATTAATATAAAAGTAAAATATTGTATTTCCAATTGTAAAAGTTTACTTTTATTAAGTTTAAAAAAAAATAAAAGTGCTTAATTTTGTGCGACCAAAAACATGTTTGTCGATATGATAAATATCTAGTTAAGTAATTTAATATAACGGTTAAACAAAACATAAAAGTACTCTCTATTATTATACTTGTTATTATCATTATTGAGACGAGTTAAATTTGATAAGTTGTAAAATATAATAGGTAGAATACTTTTTTATCTATAATATTTCAATAGACAACAGATGACCGGCGTAAAGACGGAAGTGATAGTATGAAAAGGGTTAAATGTCCATCACAAATAACATAAAACAATGTAATTATGCCTCAATAAAAATGACCGTTCTTGAAAATGGATAATTGGTTACGCCTATTTTACATAAATAAAAATATGCTATTCACGAAAGGGTTATAACTGTTAAACGATAATTTAAAGTACGTTTTATATAAATGGGAAAAAACGCTTTTGTGAAATTCGTTGGACGATATTTTTACAATATTTGCTGTAGATATCGGTATACTTATAAATGGGGAAATTTTGGAACAGGTAGATGATTTCATATATTTGGGAAGTATCATTTCTAGGGATGGAGAGACTGTTATTTGAAGATATTGAAAGGAAACTATATGATTGGAACATAGAATACTGCATTGCAATCATCTTACGCAAATAAAAACCTATCAGTGAAAGCTAAATTGGCAGTACACAACGGGGTTCTGGTTCCAACCCTAATATGTATGGTAGTCACGCATAGAGTTTACAAAAGAAGTATGAAGTCGAAACGCCATCTCTCAGACAAATGTGCGGCAAAACGGTGTATGATAAATGTTCGAATGGGAAAATAAGGAAAAAATGCAAGGCTGAGATAAGCATTATCGATGAAATTAATAAAAGTGTGTTGAGATGGTTTGGCATGTAGGACGAATGAGTGAAGAAAGAACAGAAAAACAAATTTATGTGACGAACGTAGTTGGAAAAGGAACAGGAGAAGACCGAGGAAAACTTGGCAAGATCAAGTATTTCAAATACTTGAAAGTCGAAATAATTGTCGGGTGTGTATGTGGAGATGCATGAATATGGAAGAAGATTATTTGCAAAATACTGATTTCTCTCTGTCTACCCCTACGGAGAAGCGGCGTGAATGTTAGTTTGTTAGTTATAATAGGTATTTATATTATATATTGTAAAATATCCAGGTAAGTACATGTATATGTATGTGTACATATATTCATGGTACATGTATATGTATATGGTATTTATTATTTTTAAATATTACGGTGGAAAATAAAATAAAAAGATTTAAAAAAGTATACCAATGGTAAGGGTTAATTAAGATTGTATAAAATATGTAATAAAAGTTCAATTTACCATAGAGAAAAAAATATATAAAAATGTTGTATTTTCGAATTAAGTTCATTTATGTATTAGGATACGATATTTATTTTCTTCGATATTCCTTAATACTTTATCATTAACAGTCAGTTCAGAATATACAGTAAAAAAATTATACCTATAAATCTCGTAAGTATTTCTGCTCAACACAGGCCATGCCTAAAGAGCCGTAATACATTTAGTATTAAAAAAAAATATGTATCTATGAAATAAATAAATAAAAATAATATAATCAAAAAGTCCAAATTTGACCACGATTACTGGTCATTCATCTTCGATGCAGAATATTATTAAAAGCGCAACTATCATTATTACCTCCATATATGGTTTACGAGGCTAGAAAATCTCGCCATGTCCCCGATGGAGTTTCTCTGTTGACCCGAGCCGGTTAGAGTGACTATTGACTTTTCACATTGTTGTTCTCGTCTCCGACCGCAATGGAGAACATCACAATAACATCGTAAAATTATTCACCCATAAAGGGACGTTTATATCTCTATTGTCTTTTGGCTCCCGAGACTTCATCTCAGGCATTTAATGACCAATAGAACTCGGAATATTATTTGCCTTTAATTTGATATTTGCTTTGATGCGATAATGTTTCACAACATTTTGTTTTTGTGTTTGAAAATGATGCGGAATGCATCGAAATGCGTAAACAACATTTTAAGTTTGTCCAAATACTTGTTCACAAATCTGGGTGTCTAAAATTTTAGTTATTTTTACTTTTTTCAAAAGTATTTGGACACACTCAATATGTTTCTTTTTTTCGACATCTCGAACATAGATGAAGAAGAATATGTAAGTCTCGACCTTTACGGGGCTTACTTCCGTCATAGGCATGTTTAAGTGATCACTCTACACACGTGTAACATAAGGTTTAAGACATTATATTTTTTATTTGTCGAATAAATTGTACATAGATAGAAATAAGGAAGGAGGAACCACACCTGTGGTAAGAGCTAGAGGCATCTCCCACGGTCCGAGATGTTATCCGGAGCGCAGGACGGTGAACGTTGAGTGCGGGCGTTTCGCACGAGGGACACTAAAACTTCCTTAGTTCGCACGGAACGAGTCGCATACGGAAACGGGACAACTGTCCCGTTTCCCAACTGGGAACAGCTATGCAAATTCCACCCATCAGAAAAACATACTAAATAATAAATAATTGTTATATTGCCTAAAAAGAATTGGTGCAAAACAGTGCTTTCGATCAAACTTTTCCGTATTTATTTTACCGAATAACTTGGTGACAGTAATTCCAGTTTGACAGATGCCGTGGCATAGTTGACACTAGACGGGTTTGATTCCCGCCGATTGCAAAATAAATTCAATCTTTATTTTCAATTGGTCTGTGTGTTTGTTATGTATTTTTCACATCTCTCTTCTCCATTCTTACTATCCTACCAGCAGACAAGCCTCTAAAAGTAGACGCTTTGCGGGTTTATTCTTTAAAAAAGGGCGATTTCTTTGACCGTAGATACTCTACTATTATTGATGTCTTCTGTGAGAAACAATACTTTTGATGGTAGTTATTACAACTATGTTGGAAACAAAACGCCATAAAATGAAACAAAAACATTAAAATTAGTGTTGTTGGTTGAAGGAATCGTAATTAATGTTGTAATTTGTAATTTTTATTATGATATTCCGGCACCCATAGAGCGATACTGATCTATTTACATTTATATATGTATATTTCCATAATAAACGATATTAATTTGTTAGTATTTTAATTTTAAACACAGTAGTCATGGTGAAATAAGACGAAGAAATGAGCGCAAAATAAATCTTATTTAATATTTTTTTAATAACCCTATATAATGCAAATGTCCATTTCAAACAATAAATTTAAGGAAAAATATGAAGATCGAAGTGAACGATATATAATGTCTTGTGACATACAAATTTATTGAAATATCAAAGTTTTTTTAGCTAAAACCAAACGATTGGCGTTTTTGAACATGGAATTGAAGTTATTCTTCGATATCTTGAGTTTTTTTAATTAATGTTTTACTTAGTAAATACCACTATCTCTTAAAATCTACTGTGACACGTGTTTCGATGCATTCCGCATCATTTTCAAACACCGTAAGAAATAGTGGTATTTACTAAGTAAAACATGATAGATTTTACCACAAAGTGACTGCCAGATCAATTAATGAAAGAATGTGGAGGTCTGGGCATTTACAGGGCTTACGACCGTCATAGGCTGGAATACGTGATCACTTTACACACGCAAAAAAAAGTTTAAAAAGCTGTCACACAGCGAGTCCACGGACAAGCCTCGATATTATGTCCAACCAGTCTCTATCATGGTATCATTTAACATCATCATAGATACTTTTTTTAATATACGGATTGGTTCAATATTGCAAAACGCCAGTGGATTGTTCCACATTCGGTTGGAGCCGCATTCTGCACCGCGCCCGCGACCCAACTCAGCGCGGCATCTGGCAGAATGAGAGAAAGGCATTTGAACTATGAACCGAAGCGTATGGGCAGTGGGTATGGCCCTTGCGTGATTAGTGATTAGTTGTCTTCGTGTGAGATAACCTTTACGCCGCGGTTCACAGATATGTTAATTGATTACTATCAACTCGCAAAACGTCGACAATGACTAAATACATTTATTTGGAACTAACGAATGGATAACGAGAGAATAACTAATAAAGTATATGTGTCGAATGGGAGACCAGAACGAGGACGGGCGAAAAAGACAGCACGATGAGATCAATCAGAACCTAAAATCTAGCGGTGTCAAAGGTCTGCATGTGGAGGGCACGTATGACTAGATGTATGGTTGTGAAGGAAGCTAGGAGTGTATGTCAGGACAGAAGAGTGTGGTTTTCCATCCTCTCTGCCTACCCCTGCGGAGAAACGGCTTAATGGTTGTTGGTATCGTCAACATAATAAAATATTTATTCATTTCTATTGAGTAGGTATTCCTCGTCTTATTGCTATTACCACGGTGAAATATTGTTTTAAATAAAAAAGTATTATTTATTATCATGAATTCGTAGTTTTGGAAGTACAATTACTAACCTAATCAGCCTCAGCAATTTTTAGTATTGCATGTGATTATGTTACGTTTAATAGATGGCGCTGCCATTGCGTTAAAAAACTGTTAAAAACCATGTTTTCACTTGTTACAAGTAAAACAACAGTCATATACATATTTGTGTTACACACGTCGTGTTAAAATTTCAAAGCGATCGGTGAATAACCTTTGGGAGATTTGCGATTTTGAACAAATTAACAATGAGATTTTCATTTATTCAGATTAAATACTAGAAATAAAGAAAACTGGAAATAAATGATTGAAATAACGTAAAATTGAAATACTCATATAGTTGTGTGCCCATTATGATATTAACAAAACATACTATTTTTAACACCGTCTTTCGAATATGACACCTAAAAATGCAAGTGTTTGAACGACACTTCAAAAAATGCAAACGTCAAAAAACAAACATTTGAAGTCGCTTGATAAACACGATTTTTGTTTATTTGAAACTCGTTTTCTTTTTAAATGACTTGGCACCTTCAAAAGTGCATCGAACTTTGTCGATGCATTTATAGTATGCATCTGCCCGACTTATAAAGTATCACTGTCCCTGTACTAATAGCACAAGGTGTTGTTTCAAAAGTGTACATGCGTCATTATAAACATGATTTTTATCTCTCTGTGAATATCCAAAACACTTGTTTTTAATATATTTATTTTTTATTTTATTTATTTTTCAAAACATATTACATACAAAAGTCATATATACATATAATATTCCCGATGAGTAATTTCAATTTATCATTTTGGGACATGGGATTAAGGTTACAAGACTGGAACACAAATAATATACATAGTTACAAAAAAGATTTTTTATGTACTTCTTATCAATCATGATAATTATTCAAACAAAAAAAATACATCGCAGGCATAAGCGGTGATTGAAATACATGTAATTGAAGTAGCTCAGGACGAAGGACATAACAGGTTGGAAAATGAGAATAGCAGTAAAGGCTAGGGTACTCGAAGAGGCATATCCGCACTTGTACATGTATAAGTTAGATATATGTACATACAAGCTATCAGGCTTCTTTTTCGAGATTTTTTTAGATGGGAGTTGCATTTATTACTTTTTTTGACATCTCAACTTAGATAAGGAAGAATATGGAAGTCCGACCGTCATAGGCTGGTTTAAGTGATCACGTGTAACATTCATCAATTCTACCCATGACTGACTAACACACTACTCAAATTCTTGGAAGTTCTATATATATTAACCAATTTTGAAACACTATTTTTGAATCACTAAAACTTCACTAGAGACACTATTGGTGAGATGAAAAGAAGCTTTTTATTGAGCAGAAACTCTTTTATTAGTATCCCGTAAATGCCCAGACTTCCATATTCTTCCTCATCTTTGATAAGATGTCAAAAAATAGTATGAAAATAACTTCTGTAATTGGAGATAATCCAGATTTTGTGAACAAGTATTTGGACACACTCAAAATGTTGTAAAAACATCTTTTATCTGTGTTGGGAACAGGAGGAGAAATCTAATGTGGATCTTTCTCGAGTTTTATTTTACAGATTTAAATTAGGTTAAAATGCGAATTCAGCATAATTTACGAAATATAAATAAATATATTTGATTAAATTTCAATTCTTAAGAAAAAAATCGTCTTTTCATTCAAACGTCATCGCTTTTGTTTTATTTCTACAATACACTGTTTCGTAAGAAAGAGAACACACATACAATTCGAAAATAATAAAACACTTCCGTCATTACAATAAACTAACTTATTATGTAAATTTAAAAATGGAAAACTAATTTACCCGTTTCCTGTTTCGCCCTTTATCTAAACAATTTCAAATAGGAACTTAACACTCGTCTATTAAAAATAAGGGTCCACTTTTAAGGCAGCTGCCACTTCATAAAAAAACAAACAAGTAATTGTTGAGCCTTTCATAAAAAAGTAACGAGCTATAATTCAAACTGAAAACATAGCGATGCTTAAAAGTTGTACCTTTTTAGGAAATGCTTCAATTATTGTTGAAGGTGTTATGTATTATATTTTCAGAAATCCAACTTCTGAATTATTAATGTTATTTTACGTTTACATGCAAAAAGGGGTGAGTTATTAATTCTACACGAATTCGTTGAATAAGAAGCATTCAACACTTTTTTTCTTGGGCGTTCGTAAATATTTATATTGGGGGCACGTACTTTTACATTTCTGGCTCCATATTAAGAAAATAGGGTTGATTTTTTTATGTCATATCTTTATACCCTTTCTTTTGAATTATATTATTTATTCTGTCATGCGTCAGATGTCATGGTCTAATGCATTGACAAGATGAATAAATTTGTATGAATGTTTATTTGAAGACCGTGGTCATCTGGCATTTTCAACATAAAAAAGACACCTACTTTATAAAAATGAAAGAAGTAATGAAATACATAAAACTAAGCATATTGTGCATGTCATAGGTTATGTTTGAGCTTTGTGTTTTTTCTTTTAAATATAATTTTTTCCATGACACAGCATCAGATAGAAGCAGTGTTATCTTGATCGGTAAATACACGAAGGAAAGGTGAAGCTTTTCGCTTCAAGTAATATGAAATAAAATAGTGAAAAATCACTTATCAAAAATTAATCACTTGTATTACAGACCATTAATTGAGTTTTATTTTATTTAATTCACGCGACTAGTTTCGAAAACTACAAATGTTTTCATCGACAGGTGATCACAAAAACAACAAAAAACATCAATTAATGGTCTAATACAAGTGTTTATTTTTTAATAATTAAAATGTCATTCCACAAAGTTGATGCTAAATCAAGAAACAATATATTGTAAAAATCACTTTCTCTTATTTCGACCCCTCCTCATGGGAATCGAACCCAGGACCTCCAGCGTTGTAACTAAACACGCTGACTTCTACACTACGGAAGCGGATAGCTTTAGTAAGTTTTTAGTAACAATCAATGTATATTGGTAATCAAATTTAGCATTATTTTTAAATTAGTTATTGCAAATAAAAACTTATCAAATATTAAATATAAATTAGAATGGAGAAGGATGAATGTAGACTATTATCGAAATTATCGGTGGGTATGTATGAGGTATGAGGAGATGCATGATTGTGGAATAATGTGACGTTCTATTCTCTCTTTCTACGCCTACGGGGAGCCGGCGAAATGGTTACTTAGTCAGTTTAGTATTATCTTTATTTTTACGCTAATTATTTATCAGTATATTTCCTTATCTATGAGTTTCGTTGTATCGTGTAAATAGTACCTTTGGTTAGACGATTTTGTATTGGCAGAGGGGAACAATTGCTTAGCGACATGCCTTACCGTAAACGTCAGACATTTTTCTCCTATATTTATGATGCAATTATATACATTGTTTAGATGGTATCATTTAACCGGTAAAAAGGTGGAAGAGAACATTCACGCGGATGCGGTGTGAAGTGTGAAATTAAGATGCTTATCGTCCGAAGGTGATTCAGTGTGAGATGGTCCTAACTTGGTAATAGGCACAGCGAACAGGTGTGGTGTGTGACTTATATTAAGGATACACCTAAAATCAGAAGTATTTATTTTTTACTACACGTCCTAGCTAAGTCTAAATAAACTGTTCGAGTGTATCTCTGTTGCACCATAATTTATAATACATTTCTCAAAAACCAATTCAAAATAAGTGGATATTTATTAGCATCTGTATGGTGCTTTAATTTTATATTTTATTGTCTTTCTTGTGACGATTTATCTACTTTTATCTATAAGATAAATTTAAGATTTAACGTAGTAAATTCAATTGTAGATGGTGTCAAAGAAGTAGCACGAGCAAGATGTTTTCAATTGCATAAATACTTCCAAAATTTGAGTAATGTGGTTGTCAATCACGGAGAATGGTGAATTTACATGTCTTTGAATTGAGAGGTTTTTTTTTTAATTAAACATTTTTTTCTCATTTAACGGCTAATGGCTAAAATCAGTTAAAGTGAAAATTTGGATATTCAATGTTCCGGTGAAACTCTAATTTGTATGTGATTTCGTTACGCATTATAATGAAGCATCACTTGTGAGGTCATGATGGTTCAAATTGCATTAAATATAATGTAAAGTATAAAAGAAAATAAATTCTTTGAAGTATTAAAATTTTCAAAAAAATATGATACCGATTGAAATTTAGAGCGGGTACGTTAAAACCGATAATTGTATTCATTAATGATTCTTTACTGCATCACAGTTGATATAAACGCATAGTCAGATCTATCTTTAACACTCCGTATACAAAAATTGTCCATGCTCATGTAAATTTTGATTACGTCAGGTTTTCCACAGATTAGAAAATAATTAATTAAACGTCATTTGATCAAAAGTGGGTTGTGATCGATGTTTTTTCAAGCAATTAACAAACGTAATACATTTTGCATAAGGTAATTAAATCAAAGATTATCAGCATTATCAGTTGATGAAATAAAAAAATGTCAAAACAGTGAATAAATTACAACGATATTTAAAATCCCTTAAAAGCAATTTAAAATAGTGGCAATGAATTAGGAAGATAAGCCAGAGAGACAACGAAAATGAAATTAATAGCTGGTTCATAAATACGGAAACAAACGTAATTGAAAATGTAACTAAAATAATTACTTTTAAATTCGTTTGAGATTAATACTAATTACTAACTGTTATCAGCGCCAAATCGTTTAAATGGGGTTTATTATAAAGGCATTGTGGTGGCATACAAAACTAAACATCTGATAATGTATAATTCATTGAAAGCGTGGTCTTTGTAATTGAGTATTTATGAGAAAATAAATTTCCGAGTTTAAGATTAGTTTTTAAGATTATTTTAATCAATTAACCACATTTACTCACTTAAGGAAATTTATAATTCACGTTGAGGTATTTAATTACTTTGTGATTTCTGTGAAAAGGATATTTGGTCTATCGCGTGTTACTTACCTATTTAGAAAGATCTATCCATCCGTCTTATCAATATAATTTAACCCTAGCATACTAGACAATCGTAAAAATTACGACGACAAAGTGACGTTTTCTGTAAAAAATAATGTTCGCGTCGTTCCTGCGCTCCCTGCTTCACAGTACCTTCCTAATGTACCTTTAATTTTTTCATTATTATGTAACTATTACTTTTAAAATAATAAAAGATGATTATCCTGATTATCTTGTTTATTCCCGTTTTTTATACGTCGTATTTTCTACGAATCTTTAGTCACTCTTAGAATAGTTTAGTAATCTGGGGTTAAGAGCCCGTGAGATGATACAGGAATTAAACATCGTTTTCAATTAATTTTACATTATGTGTGTATATATACATACACAATTAGGTCAATTATTGGTGGGTATTACAAAATATAATATTAACTAATGAAATAACGAATAGATTTTAAGAAGTCATTAATTTAAATCTAGCCATATCAAAAAGTGCATAAATTTGTCTCTATTGCGCAATTCAAGTTCTTAATATATTTGACAATTCGACATCAAAAACTTTAGCTGGAAATAAAATATAAACATAGAAAAAATCATTAATATCATCCCGACAAGTAAAAAGTAACTATTACCAATTAGTCGGATATAAATTATGAAGAAAAATATGTTTGTATTATTATTACCTTAGAACTGTCACATGTTGAGACACCTATAAATACCTATTATAATATTATCCATAGGGTATATAATCCAGTTTCTGAAAGAAAAAGTGATAAATAAATCAAAGGTTTAATTTTGTTAAGTTTTTAATTTAAAATTAAAATAATACAGTCATGGGTTTGCGAAACAATGAAATGAATCTTTATATTTTGATGCAGATAAAGAGAAAACAATATCATAATATATTAACGAATATTTTAAGAAATTACGTGTTATATGAACATTATATTTTTAAATTTAAAACCAATTTTACGACTCGTGTAGCTTCAAAGACACGTACATTTAAATAATAAAGACTTATAAACAGTGGTTTATCTTTATGAATATAATTCATAAAATAAAGGGGGGTTCCTAATGTACCTAACCCATTCAACAAAACAAGGAAGCACCCAACTGTCTGTTTTACACAATGGGAATATGGTTTAACAGTCGACTAAAATGGTTTAAACAATCATGATGCTGCAGTATGCAGATGGCCACAACTCATTCAGGCATTTAATGTTTTCTTCACAACACAAATGGTGGAAACGAATGTGAAACCAAATATCATCTTCCGGGGTTCTCAGATACGTAATATTTGAAAACTAAATATTTTTACATCGAAAAAAGTTGTTTTTCTTGGTAAATACTACTTTTTATTGAAATATATTACACGTGTTTCAATGTTGTTATTTTTGTTGTAGGTAATACAAAAAGCGTATCACAACAGATTTCTAAATATAGAGGGATTTACCAAGTAAAATGAAATTGAATATCTATAAATATTACTTAAAAATGACTGCTGAATCAATATTTTTTTTTAAACCTTACTATTTTCTTGTTAGTAATTTGCATAGTAAATAACAATATAAATATATTTCGCTCATATTTAAATAAAATAAAAGTCAATACAATTTTAGTACTCCTTCCGTTGCTCTTACAAACTGGTAAGATGATATTATTTTGGACATTTTTTTTTCAAATTTGAATTTAAAAAAAATTATATACTACATACATGGTACAGACATACATGCATACACTTATAATATTTATATATTTTTTAAGGAGACCCACCAAGCCACCTTATGTGTCTTATTGGTGGAGTTCTTTTTACATATATTTTTGTATTAGTTTTTTTATACGTTTAAACGTATTTTAACAATACTTGCTCTCGATGGATTACTCATTCCATTATTTTGCCTTTGGTCCATATTTTTGTGTGACCTGTTACCTCCGCTGTCAACAAATTATACAAACAATTTAATAATGATTATTCACTTTAAAATCACTCACTCACATTATATTAAAAGTACAAATTAATGGTAAAAACAATGATTGCATTGATTTGTTAAGTAGTTAAAAATAATAAAATCTGAATGGTTTATACAATAGGAGCAACGAGAGCGTAAGGATAAAAGCATACATCACATTATTAAATTTAATTCAATAAATGTGAAAGGCGTTCGCCTGTTCAAATGAAAGAGTATTTTCATACGCTAAGGAGCCTGTCTACTTTCACCCGAAAAGTAAGAATGATGCGATACTCTCCAAATAGGGTTAAAAAGACCATAGAATTAAATAAACAAAATATACAAAGGTAAAAAAGAATACCTGGATAACGAGCTTTTATGAATAAACCGCAGAAAATAAGACACCTTTATCTCTACGACGCGAACAACGTAACCGAACATTTTTAAGCAGCCTTTGACATGCATACTCGTATTCATTTATTTTTGTTCGCCCTTCGTGCTCGCTTTAAAGGATGTATGAAAAGGGTGGAGTATCTGAAACCGAATACAATAAAAATATAAATGAGTCCCCGGTTTGTTATAAAGGTTGTTACAGAAATATGCGCATCCACTTTTCGGCATGTTTTGTTATTATAAAAATATTTTCTCTTTGTGGTTTACTGGGCCATGCATTATTTGCGAATAATACACAAATCTGATGCAGTGTGTGTTTGTTTAGTGGGAATATATTATGATAGGCAAAAGCGTTCAGAGAAAGTAAAAATTACAGTATTTGTAAATACAGTTATAACTCAGTTTATCAAATCGAAATTTTGAAATTAATCTATTGGCAATTCATTAATTTTTATTCATATTGAATTAATGTTGTCGTTGTTATTTTAAAACTTATATAATTTAATTTTTTAATTTAACTCGTTTTTTGGTGATATTTTATGAAAAAAAAAAAACTGAAAATGCGTACTTAATTTTTAAAAAATGTTTTTAAAATTCTTTGGATAATAAATTTACAAGTATATCATCAATTCGTGATTCGAAAAACTCTTTTTAAAACACTTAAATCATCACAAAAATATTCAATAAATAATAAGAAAATCAATCGCTGAATAATGAAAATAATATATATTTTTAAATCAACATAAATAAGTTAATAAAACGTTGAGATATTAAGTATAATATTTCACAATTATTGCTACTTTTTGATAAAGGTAATCTTTTTTAGCTTTTTTAACGCGCTTTTTCTTCATATAACGGATGAAATACTTGTTAAGTAGTGTTTGTTTCAAATCATGCATTAGATGTTAGGAAACTCCTTGGTACACTAAAAAGTTGATATAATAAATGATAAGAAAATTTTGACATATATGTATGAATGCATATATCTGTCCGCCTCCGTAGTGTAATGGTCAGCACGCTCGGCTACCGTTCTGTAGGTCCCGGGTTCGCTTCCTAAGGGGGGTAAAATAAATATAAGTGATTTTTTTCACTGTTTTATTTATTCAATATTACCCTGCACTGGTACCTGAAGTGAAGGGCTGATTACCTTTCCTTCATGCGTAAACGATCAAGATAGCACTGCGTTTATATGACGCAGTGCCCTATGCACTATTGGGGTGCGGATAAGGGTTTTATATATATATGTAATAAAATACCTAGGTACCTACCTATACATTTTATTAAGTACTTAGTACCTACATAAAACAGTTCTACCACCAGATGTCGCATGCGTCGCACTAAATAAAACAAAAGACATCAGACAGAAAAAATATAATATTGTTAACTGTCAGAATCAGATAGATAGAAAATTATTGTAAAGATTAATTAAGAATAAACTTTTATTGTCGTTTCTTTAATTACAAAGCAACACATTGTTTATTTTATTATTATACACCCACTTTACATATTATTTACACCCAATTTACAAAAGAAAATTATTACCACGTTATATATATATATATATATATATATATATATATATATATATATATATATATATATATATATATATATATATATATATATATATATATATATATATAAATGTATAAAACAATTGTTACTCTAAAGCTTTAAGTATGTATGTTGCTAAGGAATATGATTTTATTGTCATTACTCCTATGAATATTTCTTTTAGGTAGGTATATTCGGTACGTATAAACTAAAAAATAATCTGTGCCAAGTTGGAGTGCACAAACGAGCAGGCGAACAAAGGCTGGAACATGTCAGATCGATACTGCCATAACGATTTTGCATAAAATATGATTATTCTAGCGTGAGTTATGGCACGGTTGAAATTTATGTCTATAAGGGAGCACACAATATGCTCGGTTATTACCTAATGTATTCCACGCGCGCGCTTCATCACGTTCCTATGGTTACGTCAGAAACTAAAGATCGTCAGCTTAACCCTTCCCTATACAAAACAAATTCGTTACCTTCTCTCTTTTCTGCGATCCCGGTACAAAATATTAAGTACTTTGTGAAATATTATATTTCATGCGAAAAAATATTTTACCTCGCTTTCAATAAGATCTTATATATGAACGACAACCATTAAATGGCAACATTGAGCATTTTTGTCGTTATTTAAAAATAAAATGTACATATTGGTAGAAATTTATAAACGGGTCATTATTTTCGACGATTGATTTTATAACGCAAGAACAAAGAAAAAAATGACAATATCAAACACTACTTATTCTTTCAACTCTTATTTACATCCAATGGTGCAAAGGGCACTACAACTCAAAGAAACAGTATTTATTATCATGATCGTTAATTTTATAATTGCAAGGTGCTGTCTGTCTTTCGAGTGCCAGTGTTATAAACACCTATTCTTTTTTAGAGTAAAAAAATCGCCTATTCTTATTTTGGCTCCCCAAGGAATCGAACTCGAGACCTCAAACACGGTAGCCAAATGTATTGACCTAAACCAATTATTTTTTCAAGAAAAATGAGCATTTTAAAATCAACATATTATTATCAGTTTCCGAATCAATTTTTTTTCGTTAACGCTTTTAAATCATTAACACTTTTGTTTATTTTAAAATAATTTCTAAAACATCAATGGTTAAAAAAAAAATTAAAATTTTATAACCTCACTCTCTGTAGAAATTTGAGATATTACATATCGCTCACTTCTTTCAAGTACGTCATAAATCGAAAATCGTCAATTTTCAGTTTTGCATGTTTTCGGAATACCCAAAAAATGTACTATATCCCAGCAAAAGAGGCATATTTTTAACTTAATATTTACCCGCTACAGGGCAGAAAGTGTTGTTTTTGCATTTTGAAGAAAAGGTATTGCTTAATATTTTTTTCAAAAATACTAAATATTTTTCAAATAGAGAAAAAACCTTCAGGTTGTACCTAAAAAGATCTATTGCACAGTAAAAAGTTCAGTAAGTGGCTTGATATTTATTTTTAATACATTGTATTATATTTTCAACATTTAAACACCTTCTCCTGAAAAATCAAGTATTTTGATTTATGACGTTCTTGAAAGGAGTGAGCGATATATCCTTCTGATATTGCACGAAAACATTCATGAATATATTCGTGAATTTATCGCGAGGTTGACTCTACTTTAAAACTTTTAAATGGCTGTACGGAGAGTTTGCTCCATGCGTGATATCAATGGGCGGGCTTTTACAATGTTTGATTATACATTGTACCTAGATTAAGGTTTTAAACAGAACTATGTGGGTTTTAATTGTACAATAACGCACAGCGCATACTTTCAAATTACTATATTTATAAACTTACAATCATTATTCAGACGGTAATCGCTTAATTGTATAAAATGTATGACGCAATTAATATTTTTTTTTAATTTCGGAATTTTTAAACACCTGCAATTATTATATTCTGAAAACTACAATAGAGAATGTTAAATTAAAATGCAATTTATCTAGTAATTGTCGCATATATTTCTCTGCATAGTATAAAAATAATGAAACTCATTAAATGAATGCAATATTTAAATATTATTTTTTGACATCTCATCAAAGATGAAGAAGAATATGGAAGTCTGGGCATTTACGGGGCTGACGACCGTCATAGGCTGGTTTAAGTGATCACTTTACACACGTGTAACATTCACCAATTCTACCCATTATTGACAACCACACTACTCAAATTCTTGGAAGTTCTATATATATGAACCAATTTAGAAACCTTGTTCTTGAATCACTAGAACTTCACTAGAGACATCTATTGGTGAGATGTTAAGAAGCTAAATTTAAAAAAAATCCTAAATTATGTAAATGAATTATTAAAAACCTAGAAAGAATCAAATGTATTTTAACTATATGTAACTATGTTTATGAGATAAAAACATACTCATTAAGACATGAATCCTACACGGTCCTAGTTTCTAACTTACTAACCATTACGTCACTTTTACGCAGAATACCATATGTAGAGCGTTGAAAGAAAGCCACAATACTTTAAATTTGCAAATATTCTTCGCTTTTTGTACATTTATGCATCTCCTCATACATATTTGTCTACTTCGAAGTATTTGAAAAACCTGATTAAACGTCTATTCTGGATTTTTATGCATGTAATTAAACTAGTTAACGAGATATGAATAAGCGTGTGTTGAATTAGATTTTATCACATGACTACAACTTTCGTGTGTTTATTTACATAACAAAAAGGGTAATTTTATTATGTAGCATACATCTATAATATGATTCATAACAATTGTTTAATTCCTATTTGACAGAATAACGATGTTGCCGAAAAAATAAACAATTTTTATGTGACATTCACGATAAATAAAAGCTACACTTGTATTAAAAAAGCACTGAAAAGAAAACAACGCTAATTAAACATATTTCATGATTATTATATCGCTCACTCCTTTCAAGAACGTCATAAATAAAAAAAAACGTCAATTTCCAGTTGTACATGTTTTCGGAATGCCCAGAAAATATACTATATCCCAGCAAAAGAGGCATATTTTTAACTTAATATTTACCCGCTACAGGGCAGAAAATGTTGTTTTTGCATTTTGAAGAAAAGGTATTGTTTAATTATTTTTTTAAACATACTAAATATTTTTCAAATGCTGAAAAAACCTTTAGGTTTTACCTTAAAAGATCTGTTGCATAGTAAAAAGTTCAATAAGTGGCTTGATATTTATTTTTAATACATTGTGTTATATTTTTAAACTTAAAAAACGTTATCCTGAAAAATCAAGTTTTTTGATTTATGACGTTCTTGAAAGGAGTGAGCGATATGTAATTTTTTTTATTTTTTTTTCTAATAAAGTTATATTTTGAAGTACAACATAATACAATTTCTAAACATTTATACATATGGCAAATTTATAGTTTTAGATTCGCTGTGCCTCTCCAAAAAAGAGACTGAGCTCTTGTGCTTAGAGAGGGACTTACACTTAAGGTTTAATGTTTTTTATAATTATTGGTATAATAGTCTTTATATTTTTTTCAAGATTTATATGTAATGGGCATTAATTTTTTTACTAAGAATTTGTATTTCTTCAATTTTTTAAAATTCCTTTAGGGACTTTATTGAAATATTTAATTCCCAAATATTTGAAGTTTTGTTAAAATTGTTTAAGAATCTCGAAGATAAACTTTTTTAAATTAAAATAATTGTTAAATATACATATAAATATATATGTAAAATATTCTGTTTTATGACTTATTAACTTTTTTATAGTGCGTAAAATCGTAACAAAATAGGTATTTTTGGTGGATAATTACGACTGTGTATTTAAAAAAAATAATAAATGTAAAAATAATGAGATCGAATGAAATATTTTAAACTTGGTTTACCGGGAGCATTCGCAAAAGAATACCAAAATTCTCAGCAATATTGGCTTCCCGAATAGTTAGTTTGGCCATAGCTCCGGTACATATTTACCCGCCGTAAGAGCGCCCTAAGTGGTTCGTTAACATAACAAAGTACCCAACAACGAGCTGAAAAATTCCCTCATTGTTACCCTGGTGGGAGCGAATATTCGAATCTCGCTTGTTATTCGCAAAATAACATCGGAATACATATAATGGAAGTCGGCGAAATCATACATGTCTCGGGTTTTATAAAGAATATACTCGTACATATTCAGGTAGCGTTTGTAAAATTCAGGGGTGGAAAATTTATTCCCTATTTTGATGTAATCTGAGATTATATTGACATTCGTACAAAATATTGTAACTTTTAACTTATTCACAAAAATATACACTGTTTAACATTATTGTATTAACATTTAGTGTAGTTTTGTAACATTTGTTTATCTTAAATCAAATTAAACGTAAGATGAATTAATACTACGTACTAATAATATAATGCACACAATCTTTAATTAAAATCATAACCTAACCTTTATGTAATCAAAGGGGCAATAATTTTATTGCCCTTTTTAATTTGGTATTTAATTTTAATCTTCATCCTTACTATCCTACCTTCAGACAGGCCAGTAGACGCTTTGTGGATTATTCCATAAAAAATATTAAGAAACTGAAAAAATAGATTATACAATACCGTCAAATTATAAATATTGACTTTGTTAAACCGTGTAAATGTAGGTACCTATTGTTTTGTATACATTAACATATTGAAAAATGAAGGTATTGATAAAATTAGGACCTCTGATTTGGGCTATAATAACATCGGCTTATGAATCGCTAGTTCCGTGTAAAAAGAAGCATCGTTATTTCACTTGATTTTTTTTCAGATTGTGTCAATGAAATACTCTTTAGCCTTCGCGGATCACAGAAAAGCATCTCGAGTCTGGCGTAGCGACCCACTATTTCCGTACAAAACATGCCGTTTAAAATGCATAAATTCCCCCTAATGAAACGCAAAATGCAGTTTGAATAGTTCACGAAGAGAGGGCAATTATTGAAATTTATTCTTACTATAGAAGGAAAAGTTTGAAATTGCACAAATAAAACCGAGAGGTATTGGATATGTAAAATCTTACCATACCCAATTTAGCGGGGTAAGCTATATAGGGGTAAGGTATATTTTCACGTAAACTTATGAAGTTATTAAAGAGTTTCAGGCTATTTTGATAAAGGATTACTCGAAATAACCATTGTTACATTAGTGTACAATGAACTATTTTAAATGTGAATATCGCAAAGGTTTTGTTTGAAATAAATTATAAATATTTTATTGATGTCTCTGATAAGGATTTTTTAGAGATGGGAGTATGCAAGTCTGGGTATTTACAGGGTTTACTAGCTGTGTGATATTAACCGTTCAACCATGGTTGATAACGTATTACATTTTTGTTAAATTGTATATTTTTTATGTGAAAGGAATATTTTACATTTTGTACTGCACGCATACGCAGGAGTATCTTTGGATAGGATAGTAAGAATAGGGAATTGAAATATGAAAAATTCATCATGAATACTTAGATCTATTAAAAAATAAATATTTATTGAAATAATTTTGTAATTGGCGAGAATCGAACCCGCGACGCCAGTTCCTCTCTCGAGAGTCTACCTAACTACGTCACGGTAATTGTAATGTTTGATTCTTGGTAAGTACCAATATATGTACCTACTAGTTCGTACCTAACATAAATATATCAACTCAGTAGAGAAAATGACAGAATTCCTAAATTAATTAACTCATCTAGTTTACATAGTATCGTGATATTTACAAAATTTATGACAATTATGTATACCTATCATACAAATATTCGTGTATATGCATATATATATATATATATATATATATATATATATATATATATATATATATATATATATATATATATATATATATATATATATATATATATATATATATATATATATATATATATATATATATATATATATACACATACTATTTGTCTGTGTGTGTGTTGTACAATATCGTTTTACAATACTTTTTCACAAGTTTACATAAGTTTTACACATTTATCACTTAATTTCATCACTTGACGATATACCTTTGAACATGTTTTAAGAAAACGATATTCAACTTTCATCATTTTTATACGTTTCTCTTTATAATATAAATAGCTTTATATTTATACTTGGTGTGTAATAACCGTCACGTTTGATATTATAATTCTTTGACTTAGGTATTATATGCATTATGCATATTGTATATTAAGAAATAGCCCTTTGCTTGTCATGTTGAGAAATATTGTGAATTTTACTTATGCGTAGATTACGATATGTTTTGTGACTTGCGCCATAGCTTAGTGTTAAGAATTAGACTCAAGATATGTGGCACTAGGCGATAATGACTGTTTGTAGGGGTGGGGATCGAACTAACAAGTGTGATTCATGAACTCGTGCTGATATTTTTTTAAATACATTCACTAAGCTGTCTCAGTTTAGAATAATTTACATTTTCATTATATTTTTACACTTTAAATGTATCACGTATGTGATTCGAATAATCTTAATATCGGTAGTCAAATTGTACTAGTTATACTTTCACGTAGAATACTAAAAAAAACTCGAATGTTGTTGGAAATGGGAGCAGAGGAAATGTGAGGAAAACATGGCATGATCAAGTATTTCAAATACATTCTTGAAAGCGATAGGGTAAGGGGTCGGAGAATAACTGGCGGGTATGCATGAATGTGAAAGAGGCAAATATTGTATTATCTTTTATTACAAATTTAGAGTGGTACAGCGTTCTCATCTCTCTTGAGGATTAGTTGGTAAGTTAGAAATTGTAATTAAATTAAATGTATCGTAGTCATACAGGAGTAAGTGACCAAGAGCATTTTTTACAAAAACGTGATCATTGACTATTTGATATCTTACTAGCTTAATATTGCCCTGAAAAAATCCCAAAGGACTTTAAACTTGGAAGTTTAATATTATTGACTTGTTAAAAATGACTAACTGCGTTGATGTTTATTTTCTTGTCAAGCAAAAGTGACTTAAATAGCCTTCCTAAACATTTTACGTTTTGTAAGTAGGTTACTTTCACCCTGTACAATATATTCAATTTATTGCTTTTATGTGAAGTGTGTCTTTAAAGAATAATTGTGACGAACATTTGGCAATATAAAAAAAATGTTTTGGAAAAGCTCTCCTAAATATATGGTAAAATCGAGTTAGCAAAGTGAAACAGGGTGGTTCGCAAGTCAATACATTAACACCATATATTTCCCCCGCTTCGTCCACACGAGCTAATTTCGTCTTTCATTTTATAAATCTCCTTTCCGACTTGCTCATTTTCCTAAGTAGTTTAACAGACGTATTCGATATTAGTTCGAGAAATTTAACACCAGCTCCGTATAATATGTATTCGTAAACACACTCTTTTCTCCGCCGTCTCATTTGACAGAAAAATTACTCAATTCCTTCCAGAAGCAGTAAGGGCAAAGCTTATTGGACGAACATAAAGACTGGTAGACAGCGATTCAGTTTTTTCCCACACTAAATTCTAATAGAATAACTAAAAAAATTATAATTTATTGATTCAGCATCATCTTTGTAGAATGACATGTTGATCATTAAAAAAATAGCACTTGTAATAAACCACTAAATAAGTTTTATTTTATTATGCACGACTAGTTTCGAAAACCAACAAATGTTTTAATCTACAGGTGAAAATAAAAAGTGATTTTAAACATAGAAGTATAATATATTAACTTGTTAAAAATGACCAACTGCTTTGATGATTATTTTCTTGCCAATCAGAAATGACTTAAATGGCCCTCATGAACATTTTATGTTTTTTTTTTAAAACTTTATAAAGTTAAATAACTTTGTTTTAACCACTTTTTTTAATACAATTTAACCTACCGGTTTTGACAAGAACCTTGTCATAAAGATACTTTGTGGCACATTTTATAAAGTTTATAAAATGTGCCACAAAGTATCTGCGGAAAACATTCAAGAAATTTTACGTTTTGTTAGTTGGTCACTTTCTCCTGTACGACTACGATATTGTCCATGTGAATAATCCAAAGTCTGATGGAATAAAAAATATTTATTTATAAAATTATAATACTAAGCGATGTAAAACAAATATTTGTAACCAGATTTATGTTTTATTGTACTTTTTAGTTTAATGCGAAATGTAAATATGGTATATGAAATAATTTTGAAATACTCGGAAAGTGCATTACGTCGAGTTGTTTGCCCGGGATATGTCGGCATTTCTGCGCCCGTCTGGATGGGGCTTGAGGAAACGGATGCCTGAGACTTTGGCATCCCTGCATTTGGCAGCCGCCCCGAGAAACAAACATTCGGGAATAAACGTCCGCCGTTATGTTTATTTTGCTTTTTGCTTATGAAGCCCGCCCCACCGTTGTATATCACATATCAAATTGGGCACGAAAATAACGCCGTGATTTAGCGGAGCACTCTGACGTTGGCACACATAGACATTTCTCAGACTAATGGCGCATGCACGGACGCGAACTGAGAAAAACTGAATACAGTAATTCCCGGATTTTACGTCCCCGGATTTTTTAAATTTATTTTTTTAAACATGTTACATACACATTCACATATACAATATTCCCGATGAGTAATTTCCATTACTCATTTGGGGACATAGGATTAAGGCCCAGATCTCAGATCGTTCCAATCAGAATGCGCAGAGCCGCGCTCAGGGCTCGACGTGATCTTAAGCTCGATTTTTTTAATGAATTAATATTGGATACCCCTCTGTTTTTTTTTAATAAATAAAGAAAAAAATATTTTATTTATTTTTTTAAACTCCTTCATTTTTAATAACTCTGCTTTTCAAAACCATATAATTATTTCGAAGAAAAACTTATTTTTTCAATGCAAAAATTATTAAAAAAAAATATTTTCCGTAAAATGTTACCAGGATTTAGAGAAAGTAAAGTTTAACGAATACTTGGCCTTAAGGTTTCAAACACGACTGCCAAATAAGACATCATTTCAAACGATACTGAAAAACAAATGAGAAAGTTACAAGTAAGAAAACACCGGGCAAAATGTAAAATATAATGCAATAAAATGTACAGTAAACAGGCATATTTACAATTCCTTTATTTTTATTCGCCTCCGTAGTGTAATGGTTGGCTGCCATACTGGTGATCCCGGGTTCGATTTCTACTGGGGTGAAATAAATATAACAATTTTTTACACTCTAATATTCATTCAATATTACTTTGGACTTGTACCTGAAGCGGAAGGCTGATCGCCTTTCCTTCATGTGTCAACGATCAAGATAACACTACGTTTATATGATGCAATGCCCTATGCACCATCGGGTGAGCAAAAGGGTATGAAATTTAATTTTTTAAATATCCACCATTTAAATTTTCCCTCGAATTTGTTTTTTTTTTTTATGAAAATAAAATCTCATCTACACGATTTTTACAAAAAAAAACTAAAATGTTTTTTCAATACCCCGCATTTACATTTTCCCTCCATTTAAGTTTTTTTTCTTCAGTCCCTAAAAAAACTTAAAACGGGGTCTCACTGTATACAAATACGGGGGACAAACATGTCGGCGCCACTCGCCGCCATTGTTTATGTTGCCTCCCGTTAGGCAGCGTCGGGAAATGACTGGGACAGAAGGATGTTCTTCAATCCGCGTCCCGTCACCGTAAGAGGTTTCCTACGTCACTCCCGAGAGCGAAACGAGCGAGGCACGAATCCATTAGCCGTTTAGATTTTATTTTTCAATTTCGAAATATTCCTTGTAATAGATTTGAGTGGTTCGACGATGTCAACCGAATTACTTTCTTTTGTGATGCTATTTACCTTTAATATGTTACGTGAAAAATCAGTTACAAATAGGGAAAAGTAAATATGCCTATTGAAAATATTTGTAAAAGAAATTTCATGCTTTTTACACATCCCTAATTTTTTTTCAATAATCATAGTAAAAAATAACTATTTCAATACGCTACTCTCAAAGTTTAATGCTACTGTCACGGGTTGTGGTCTCGTGGTTAGTGTAGTGAATTATTGAGAGTTTCTAGCTTCGAACCCACTGTACCACAATTTGAAATCTATTTTCAACAATGACTCGTTTAAGCTCTCAGAAATAATATGAAATTGAAGAATTTTTGTGAATAATAAAAACACAAATATATTTTTAATTAAAATGTAACTTTGTTTTAAAATCACTAAAAGTTATTTATAGTTATTAAATACTGCTTCAAATATAAATCATTAAAATATCTCTCTTTAAAACAAAAACTAAAGAACCGTTACGCCTCTTCTCCGCAAGGGTAGGCAGAGAGAATAGTATAACCAGAATCATGTAAGTACAATTAAAAAGCATAAGATACGGAATACTATCAAATATGCACAACATCAATATGCATTTTATAAAATAATTTTTCTCGACATTAAAGTAACCATTTCTGACCGATAAAACGATTTCATAGTTAAAATTTCGATTTACAATTCTGAACAACATATGCAGTACAGGAGTCCAAATGGGTTTGCGCTGCTTCCTCTACCTTTTTTTCTAAAATTTGCCTATTTTTCGGTTTAACATTCCCATCTCGAAGGTACCCATCAATAGTGGTTTAGGTTTGCGGCATTGTATTTTTGAGATGGAATCGCTAATGTATTCGCGCATATCCGAAGCACGCGCCATCCGAGATTTCAACCATAATAAATCACACACGGGGTATCAAGTGTAGACTGCGCTGACACCCGAACTCATCCATCTTGTGTTTTCTAAAAACATTAGACCGCCTTTCAGCGTGCGGTTTGCTCTCACATCCTCACGGCCAGGGTAGGTGACGCCTATTATCTACACATATGCCTACCTACGAGGTAGGTATACCGTATATGTAGCATATACGGGCATAATGTTATGACTGAATTGGCCAACAATTAACTATCAATATATGGAAGAAAGAATTATTTTAATTTATTTATATTTCAGAAACAACAAAAATCAGGTTCTTGACAATTTATCTCTAAAGCAATGTTTCACATGTATTTGTATTTCGCGTAAAAATTGTTAGTTAGTCCGTATTATCTACACATGTTCCTATCCATGTATATGGTATCTACGATGTATTGCTATATATCTATATATCTAGTATAGTACGGGTACAACATTATTATTGAAGATGGTCAAAAATAACAAGACAATATATGGAAGAAAGATGTATTTAATTATTATTTATAAATCAACAAAAATCACGTTCTTGATAACTTGTATTATTTGTTAATCTTTAGAGGAAAGTTTAAAATATTTTTGTATTTCCTTAAAAGTTTGTGAGTTAAACGGTTCTTTAATAACTCTTTTTTTATTTATTTAATTTCACGTTATAGTGTATTTTCTTTGTACACAGTGGTACTCATTATAAAGTACATCGACATTAAATATTGACATCAAATATCAACTGTTCTGATTGACAAATATCCGATTTAATTGCTCTTAACAATTTAATACTCATCATTCATCGTTCACTTTGTTTAATAGATTTGAAAGTGGCACTTTTTAATGTAGTGTTACTCAAAGTGAAGAACGAATGATAAGGAGAGAGTTGTATTCCATACCAAAATGTTACCAATGCTTTTAATATACAAAAAAGCTGTTAATGATACTCAGAGAATTCAGGTATCTGACTTTAACGATAAGTAATAATATATTATCAATAAAATTTTATTTTAATAATTATTTATGATTAGTTCTGTCCTTTTGCACTACTTTTTTAATAAACCAAATTTTCTTTTTACGTTTTCATTTTCAAGTGTGTAAATTGTATTAAGTAGTATCGCAAAATGATTTATTTTGCTCTTTACAAAAAGTATTATTACACGTATCAAAAAAGTACTTTTTGAGGGTGTTTCATTACTAATCAACGTCACGGTGGAGCTTTCTCAGGATGTGTTTGTATCTTTTTTCCAAATATATTCAGGCATTAGTTGGATATTGACTTTACAGTCAAGAGAATACGTCATGACAGTTGGGAAAATGCTCAGAGGAAAACCAATAACGCAAATACTTTGAAAACAAAATTCTAACTTGGAAGGAAAACCTTTTAAGTTAACGTATCACGCGAAAACCCTAAAGAGTGTACGGAACAAGATAAAACCTTTGAAAAACGAGTTTCTCTTGTAAATATACTCTACGCCTATCACGTGTATTATATTCTAATACATGTGTGAGTTTTCGGTTACAGGCTAAGCTAATGCAACCCTTCGCAGCACACTAGACTTTCTATCCTTGTATATAAACACTTGTATTACTCTATAGAGGCGTTGTTTGCTTGGCTAGCTTATTTCGAACAAACAACTTTATCGACTTTTACGGTAGGGTTAACTTACTACTATCAACATACGTAGTTTGCATCGTGATGTACAACATTTTTATACAAAGTATTGTAAAGAAGCTTCATGAACTATTTTCGACGAAGCCTAAGTACATTAACAAAATCGATAAAACGTAATACAAAAAAACGCATGGAGTAATACTTACTTTGTTTTATTGTAACCTTTGTCTAACAACTACACTTTTGTATCTTTTTGTGACACCTAACATTGTATTTCACATTCATTTGTTGGAAAAAGCTTCTTCACTATAATTTTTCCCCGAAATGCGTTTTTTTTTATTTATTGTCGTGTCGTATCAAGTACTTCACCATCTTTTTTTTCTTGCTTTCACTTGATTCAAGTGTGCTTCGGTATTCTGGAGTTTGTTTCCAGATTTTTCTCTTTATTCTTCACTAACTATTTAGAATAAGATTAATCTTAATATCTACATGGACAATTCAAAAACGATTCTCAAAATTAGGAAGATTTTGTTACCAAAAACTATACTTTTGCGGTGAGTGCTTTAATTTTTTTTAGTAACACTAAAAAATATATGTATATTAATTCCATGGTATAAAGGATATAATAAATATTTCATAAGTGTATTCGCCTCCTTTATATTAATTCATTATCGACTTATTTTTCGTTCAATCTGGGATATAGGAAAAAAATTCAATAAACGACCACTAGTTTCTATATAGTTTCAAAATACGCCAGGAGTTGGAATAATCGGCGTGTATATTTGAGAAGATGTATGAATGTGGAAGAGGCGATGATTGTGTGCAAATACAGATTGGTGTGGCATTCTATTCTCTCTACTTACCTCTGCGGGAATACGGCGTGATAGCTAGTAAGTCAGTTAGTTTTTTCATTCTATGTAGTTTTCTGACCCGTATCGGCACCCAATAGTACACAAGACACTGCATCTAATTGATACAGTGTTGACTTGATCATTAATTACATAATGACAAAGTACTCCATTCCAGATTTTTGGATTTTGTAGTAGGTATATATATTTAATACGATACAGATGATGTAAATAAAGAAACTCGGTGAATTACTAACTTACTTCTCCATGGGAAAGAAAATAGAGATGTCATAATTTGTAGAATAAAGAGAATGGCAGCAATGATTACGTCACTCGAGGTTACCTACCTTTACACATACAACCCCCTTATAAGCATAACGATTGCGAGTCCTAAGAGGGATATGGTTTAGTGAGATCAAATAAATTACTTAATATTTTTGATATATTATAAAATGAATTTCTGTTAATATTTGCAAAGATTAATGATTCCATCGCGGTGAGATTTATATTTCGTAGCTTGATACACCGAATGGATGGCACGCTGTATTCAAATGGGCAGGACTCCATTCAGGGTTAATTCCTATGACAAATTACCCCGCGACATGTTGACGAATCGCTCTGGCGGATTAGTTTGTCAACTTTTTCATTGTGCGCCGGTTTTTGTGACCCGCGACTGTAGGTTTACAGAACACACCCGACCCATGCGCCGAAATCACTGAGAAATTTGAATATCGAACTGATACCATCGACATCACGTCTTAATAGAAAACGAACATTGGGGGCGCTTTGAAATTCATTCAAAAATATAATCCTAAAATGGAACTTAGTGCCTTTTTAAGTTCAATACTAACTGTCGAAGGCGCACGAGAAGAATAATGTTTTGTAAAAATACATAGGTATCTTAACAGCGACGAAAAAAAAGAAATACGGATGTGTGGGTACTTACAACTTATGATATGTCGTTGAGTGGTTTGAGTGATCTTTCTATACTGCTTCTATAAAGTGAAACTTCAACACGTGTTTTAGTAATAAGGACTGTTCACGTGCGAGTTTGAAGCAATATCTGTTTAATCTTCTATGAACTAATATTTCTCGAATCATTTATAATAAATGTAGCATTTTTACTTTTAATTCATGTTTATATGTACGGTAAATAATCCAGTTAAACAATATCAACAAAAATAATCCATTATGGTATTCACTTAGGAAACATTATTTAAACTTAAACTTAAAATAATATTTTTGTTAACATATCAACAAAGATGGACAAGTTATTGAGATAGAAATATGTAAGTCAATTTTTTTTACGACTTTTGACTTTTCTTTTAATGGTTTAAGCGATCGCTTTATAAATTGATCAAAATTTACCATTCTACTCAAGATTAGGTAACCATATAGTCATATGCCTATAATCGTAAATAATATGTTGAAAAGTGATAAAATAAAGTTGTAAATTTTGAAGGTAGCATATATTCTATGTAACAATATCATTTTATGTAAACAGAACAAAATACAAGGCTACCATCTGTTGTTGAAATACAAACGTTAAGGTATTTTATTATTAAGTCTTTATTTATATTTGTGAGATTCTTTGCAAATTATTTTACGAAATAAATAAAACATCTTGAAACATTGAAAACGGTGTAAATAATGTAAACACAAGTGTGAATATTTATTTTTACAAAAAAATCTGATTATAATATTGCGCAGTATGTAAAGAATCAGTATAGAGTGATAAAAATCTATTATTTTATATCCCGATTACAATAAATTACGAGTTTATATTATATTTTATTGTGAAATAATAATATAAAAATAGCAAACCCTATGTGATGTTAATCCAGTATTTTTGTATTCTGTCAATATACTAAAAATATTTAAACTTAAAATAAGTAATGATTTTAATATTATTTCATACAAGAGTGATATAAGTCCCAATTTCGATAATCAAAGTATTTCTTTAGAATACAATGGATCTAATATAAACACATATCCCTGACAACGAGCATCCAACCCCATTTTTTCACTCTCTGTTATTCGTAAGGATGGAAAATATTGACGTGTCGAAAATATCGACTATCTACATATCGACATACACCTATTCGCTCATCAGCCAACGATTGTCAAACTGTGAGTAACATTTTTGCCGACTTCACAAAACAAAGTGGAGAGAAGGCTCGCCGCCAGATGGTGTTTAATCATCATTTATAAAATAGATGAATCACAAAAAGTTCTCTTTTTACTGACCGCAATTTGTCCGTAAACAGTTATGTTTTCATTCTTATGTACTTTAATTATTATCACGAAAAACGTGGAAAATTGTGAAAAATTTATTTAAATTTATAAAAATGAGTTTGATTCAATTTTAATAAATGTGATGTCGGATTTCCTGATGCATAATGAAAAATGTCATCTTCTCTGAATATATTTCTGCACTCAATTTCAATGTTTATATTACGATTGATTATAAAAGTACGTATATAAGTATATGTATTTGTTTTATTTTTTATTATTAAGTAAGGTTTTATCGCACTGCATAAAAATTTATTATCCAAGTATTTTTTTAAATGTATTTCATTTTCAAAAAAAGAAGATAAAAGTCCCTCTCCAAGCACAAAAGCTTAGTCTATTTGTTTAGAGAGGCTAAGCGCAACTAAAACTACAAGATTTTATTAAGTAAAAATGTATAGAAATTGTATAAAAAAGTTATATAAATACATATATTATATAAGTACTAATATTTCTTTAAAATCTAAGTAAATTTCAAAACATAAGCAAAAAAACATTAGTTGTGACATTTTTTTTATTAATTAATATTATTTTTTACTGATGTAAAAAGGTACCTTCCTTGTTTTTGTTCAGATTTATTAGAAAACTATTGCGTTACATACATATTTTTAAAACGTTTTAGAAGCACCGAGTTAGTGATATACGAGTTCCTACCTCGTGTAAGTTTATATGTATGTGAGCCTAAGGCAAACCCTTCTAGGCCACCATATTCCACTCCCACCCTTTTAAGCAGGAGGCGGGGGTAGTTTTGACCCCCATTTTAGAATCATCCCTCAATTTCGATATAACCCTCCCGCGCACGCACCCTAAACTAAAGGAAGAATCGGTGTATTCGGAATTGTAGGTACATCCATATAGTATAAGCAATTTCTTACTATTGGAAATATCCCATTAAAATTGACAGGGGGTGATTCTCGGGGGTGGAATTCGGACAAGTGTAACTCCTTTAATATTCAAAGGTAGTTTATCAAACTTTCAAAATAAACGTTTAAAATATTCAAAAGTGATTTAATTTTTGTATTAAAATACATATATAATGCCACTTACTCATAATACATTAAAAACATTTATGAATACATACTAATTTGTTTTAATAATTTTACAGATTACTAAAAAAATCATGTTTAACCCATTATGATTAATAAATAAAAAAAAAAAATACGTTTTGCATATATTCAGTGAATATTTGCTTTTTAATACACCCATAAGTTTGAAAGATTATAATAATACAACCAATATAAGTAAATGGGTATGTATGAGGAGATGCATGAATGTAGAAGAGGCAAAGAATGTTTGCAAAGACAGAGTGGTGTGGCGTTCGATTCTCTCTGCCTACCCCTGCGGGGAAGCGGCGTGATGGTTAGTTAGTTAGTTAGTTATATAAGTAAATTTTTAGAAGTGTTTACAAATATATGGGAGTAAAATCATATTCATAAAGTGAGGTGATCAGTCATCCGCTCCAAATTTATGGGTGTACGAGTGATAGCATAGTGATATGTCAGGGTGAAAAATATTATTGTTATAAGCTTATGAAAGTGGTGATGGAATAAAAGGTAAAAAAATACAATATCGGCGATTACCAGAGCATTTAGGGTTGCATACCTTTACTGTTACACATATCTCTCACGCCTTTCAAGAACGTCAAAAATAAATAATCGTCAATTTTCAGTTGTGCATGTTTTCGGAATGCCCAGAAAATGTACTATATCCCAGCAAAAGTGGCATACTTTTAACGTAATATTTACCCGCTACAGAGCAGAAAGTGTTGTTTTTGCATTTTGAAGAAAAGGTATCTTTTAATTATTTTTTAAATATACTAAATATTTTTCACATGGAGAATTAAGTTGTAAATGTGTAAGAGTCTCTAAAGAAACTAAAAAACTGATAAACTATAGCATGATAGTAGGAAGGATGGTATGTACGAGTAGGTATGTATGTAGGTATATTTATTTATATAGCATAACGTATTTCGTCTATATACTGTATAGAAGTATGTAGATAGAATTATGTTTACGTATTCACAAATACTCGTACATAGATAGTATTTCAACGATGTTTCAAGAAAATAGGAATTTTAACGGGTGGTTCGAAAATCAAGATATCTTTTATACTCAAAATATTTTTAACAAAAAATATGCAGCTGTATAAAATCAATACACACTTATAAAATGCGCAAATTGAACTGGATATCAAAATTAAATTAGAATATTTTTGGAAATATGACACACTTGGAAAAACTAATAGTAAAATCCCATAATCATCTCCCCAAAAAAATATACTGGTAAAATAAATAATTGTTTTCACTTAACATTTAATTAAAAATATGTTTTTATTTATTAGTATGTTTGGGAATCTAGCTGTATCAGTTTATACAGTAAAGAGTACAGCTATTAAAATTTCTATCATTTTGACGTATAAATTGATAACTTCATTTATAATCGCAAGTTTATATATTAAATAAAAAAAATGTATGTGGTTTAATTACGTACTCGTATAATAAGTTTCAACGCTCACATAACGTTATTAGACTAGTAAGATTTTGCAATCATATAAATACATACACGTACGCATAGAAAGGGTATTTGCGAAGGTACCCCAAACTTTTTTCACCAATCAAAAATAAAAATCTATTAGTTCCTATCAGGTATGGCACAAAAGTGAAGCTTTATATGACCACAGAGATATCTCTAGATAAAATTTATAGAATATCTACTCCGTATTTACTTTTTCTCTCCATATTTCGATCGCCTTCATGACAATAGCTCTCATTCACTCACATCCATTGCAGCGCTTTGTACCACGTCTCGATTGTACATATAACTAAATGTTTTATAATATTTTGTAAAATAGTAAAAAAATATTGATCAACAAGAACATTCCATTTCAATAATGAAATATAATGATCACTGGTACTGTAAATAGTCACCCTTCTGATAATACATATTAGCAACGCCCTGCCTTTAAAAAGCGCTAAATTAACTTTTTTGTGCATATATTGAAGTAAATTAGATTAATAAATATTATGTAAATAAAAAAATTAAAATTTTCACCAAGTCTCACAATCAATTCAAATTTTGTGATTATTTTTCTTCCATAAATTTCTGGGCACACAGTACATGTGGAAAACGAATTTGTTACCGAAACTCGATTGTAGACAATTTTTCGATTTGAATAAAAGGCTGCCATCAAATTGTCGTTGCGAGAGATAGAAATGTTGTCATATTGAATGTATCGATTGGTTCAATTTTAACCAATAGAAATGCTCGTCTATGTAAATAGTTACGTTTTCATATGAATATTTTATAACTTCAGTTTTACGATCGATTTTCTATAAAAGGGTGAATTTTTTAAAGCCTTTTACTTTCTGTTGGATATGAATAATTCATAAAACCTCGTCTCCATTATTTACCTATAAATTTGTTATCATTTTCTCATTACATTTCAAAGTATCTTTTTCAAATAACGATAAATTAATATTTTAGAGGTTTAACATAATTTTTGATAAGTTGTATTTTTAATATTTTATTTGACCTAAAATCAATTTTTCTTAATAACTATAGAATCAAAGATATATTCCTTAGTAAAAACCATAAAATCAATAGGAATTTCGGTAATTATTGTAAACAATTAATCTAATGTTTTAATAATTTTAATTTATGAACATAATATAATATTTTTATGAAAACATAAAGTAATATTTTAAACAAAAAAAGTTTTAAAAGTGATACAAGTAAATAGACACTTTTTTGTTTGGAAAATATTTTAAACTATTAATTCAAACATATTTTTATATCAAAACAGCAAAGTTTCCATAATGTGTACTCGTAATAAAATAAAATTATAAAATATATGTAAAATAAAACTTACTTATTGAATACAATACAATGAATATTATCTAATCTCATGAACGATGATGAAAATCAAACCCAATTCTAAATCAGGGGTAAAAGCATCCCTAAACCCATTTCCGAAGCAATGCTAGTATAGCGGTAGGTCACCATATTAAAAGGGTATATGGCATGATAATTCCTCTAACGAGCATATTCGTTCATGTCATATAATTCAAATAACAGCTTAGAAGAAAATAAAACATAATACATAAGATTATTAAATAAAATAATATTATTTATTTTGTTGTGTTTTGGATTGCTGAAAATGTTGGCCGAAAAATAATGTAAAATAATATCATGAGAGGAGATGATCACAGCACAATCTGTGATTTAGAAAACAAACAGTATATTTGTATGTATTTATAGTTATAAGAATAAAAAGGATAAACTCAATTTATCGTATAAATAAATGCTAAAAATGTCTATTGAAAAATAATGTGAAATAATGACGATCAAATTAAAAATAATCTGTGATTTAATAAAAAGGATTATATGCATATGTATTAAAAGTCATATGAATTGTAAGGATAAACCCAGTATATCGTATAAATAAATGCCCCGAATGATATCATTAACTGTTAAATTGGGTAAATACACCGTTCTAAGTCAAGATCAACAAGATAAGGTGGAACAAAGATTAAATAAAATTTTATTTAACGTTTATTTTACATTTATATAAATTTATATAAAAGCGTCGTTTTTATGATCATTGAAAGTTTATGTACGTCATTCTTTAGAAAAATAAAGCATCGAATTTCCCTTATATGTCATGAAGACGTGGACCATAATATTTACCTGTTCATTTCAATAAATACGTTGAGTGTTTGTCCCATTTGAAAAATCTTCAACGCCGAGTACATAGCAACCTCCAATTGAAAGTACAGATAAGATTTCCATAAGGGGTATTTTCTCGGTCCACGGGTCCTTAGCAAACCAGGTCCATAATGGAAAGAGGGCCATTTGTGAATTCAAATTGAAGGGGAGGCTAATAAGGGATGTCCTCAAGTGGACGAATGACCATTTCTTGTTCGTATATAAGATTAGGTAGATACCTACGAGACCCGTATTAAGGGGAAACGCTGAATCTCAATAGGGGATATTCGAATTCTGAAGACGGTTTAAAAAATAACCACATTTAATTTGTACATAAGGTATGTAGAATCTTGAGAGTAATTAGCTTAGCTTATCTTTTTAAAAACTCGAAAATATTCACTAATGGTTCTTAAGATGAAAATTTCCTCCATGATGAAGCTGGCCTAATTATGAATTTTTCCTCTTATGAAATTGACAAAAACTCCTTAAAAATATGCAAATCATTAAAAACAAACAAAATTTTGGAAGGAAATAAAGCTTAATTCTAAAAATGTGTTTGATAAAATGCCTTAGTGCCTATTAAAATAGTGGTAAAATATAAAAATTTTACATCATAAAGCAGTTTCTTCGTAGGAGATTATAATATCCACGAAGTAAATTGACCCTAATACTCGGCGCATGCTTCGAGTGATCGCGTGTCCTGTCTGCAGCTATTCCCTTTTGAAAACCAATTTTGGTTTATAGCTAACATATTATCAGAAACAAAAGACGAACTGCCGTATCATTTTATTGCCGTGTAAGCTTACATCAGCCCCCGGAATTGTACCTAATGATCTAAAGCGAATTTATATTTATGGGTTATAAAGTTTGTCAACAAATTTAAATGCGGTTTATTGGCTGCCATTACGGAGGTTCGTTTATTATTATAAACAGTAAAATCATGTCGTGGCTTGGGTAATACTGAAGTCTTTTTTGGATGTAGAAACATTTCGAGTCACGTCATACTGTTACTTATGCTTTGAAACAAGTATTTTTCTAAAGTAATAAATCAATTTAGGTTCAATTGTGTATCTGATTTTTACTAAACGACATTCAATACAAGTATGTATAATAAATATATATATATACATATATATATATATATATATATATATATATATATATATATATATATATATATATATATATATATATATATATATATATATATATATATATATATATATATATATATATATATATATATATATATATATATATATATATATATATATATATATATATATATATATATATATATATATATATATATATATATATATATATATATATATATATATATATATATATATATATATATATATATATATATATATATATATATATATATATATATAATATATATATATATATATATATATATATATATATATATGTAATAAAATACCTAGGTACCTACCTATACATTTTATTGAGTACTTACAAATAGTACCTACATAAAACAGTTCTACCACCAGATGTCGCAAGCGTCGCACTGAATAAAACAAAAGACATAAGATAGAAAAAATTTAATATTGTTAACTGTCAGAATCAGATAGATAGAAAATTATTGTAAAGATTAATTAAGAATAAACTTTTATTTGTCGTTTCTTTAATTACAAAGCAACACATTGTTTATTTTATTATTATACACCCACTTTACATATTATTTACACCCAATTTACGAAGGAAAATATTACCACGTTATATATATATATATATATATATATATATATATATATATATATATATATATATATATATATATATAAATATATATATATATATATATATATATATATATATATATATATATATATATATATATATATATATATATATATATATATATATATATATATATATATATATATATATATATATATATATATATATATATATATATATATATATATATATATATATATATATATATATATATATATATATATATATATATATATATATATATATATTTGTATATATTGCCATATTATATTCTTCAACTGTGTGTGTGTATTAAATATGTATTGTTGCTAATTTAGGAATTTAATTTACAGTCACAAGTCAATAAAGTAGTGTGATTTTGTATTAATATCAATATAATGGATGTACTCGTATAATGTATTTCCCCACTTCCGTAAACAATTAATTTTAAGTTCATCCCTTAAATAAGTTCGCTTTTTTGAAATGTTGGAAAGTTGATAATGATTATATTTTATGCGTTTGACGTCAGGAAAATATGACGGATTGCTGTCTTAGGGACTGTTGATTCATAATAAGAGGGTGTATTTTTGACACCCTCGGAAAGGTTTCGGAATTCACATTCAAAATATCAAAAATATTCACTCTACTGGAACTACCAGAATGTATTCAGGTGACATTTAAATATTTCGTTTAGGAAAATAAGCAAAGGATTTTTATAAATATGCCATACAATTTTTGAAAGCATTTACATTATTGTGTTAATTGTATATAATAGAACCCTTATCCGCACCCCAATGGTGTATAGGGCACTGTGTCATATAAACGCAGTGTTATCTTGATCGATTATACATGAAGGAAAGGTAATCAGCCCTCCGCTTCAGGTACCAGTCCATGGTAATTTTGAATAAATAATACAGTGAAAAAATCACTTATATTTATTTTATCCCCCTTGGGAACCGAACTCGGGACCTCCAGAACGGTAGCCGAGCGTGCTGCCCATTACACTACGGAGGCGGACAAAATGCACATAATAGTTTAAATTTATACATATTTTTTATCATACATGCAGGGAATTCGGAAAATTTTATGCTCTTGAACGATCAAAATATCTGTGTAATGTTTTATTGAAGCTCAATTTAATGTTTCTATACGTTCATAAATTCTGCTTATTTTATCGATAAACTCGGCTTATTTGATAGTAGACTTTTGGTAAACAAGATTACGTGTGTAACAAAGCTTTCTTGTCATTATTAAAACTAGTATAAGACATTGACTGCCATATTAGATATTGAGAAATTCGCCAACAGATTTCTGTTTTATTGTGTAGCCAGATGTAATACGTCTCCTTGAAAAGATTTAAAAGGCATTTTGAAAATCCTCCCCTGTTTTGGGGATGAGATGAAGGATTGGAGGATGGCGGGAAAGAATTTAATATTGCATTCATGTACGACAGTGTGTGGATAACAACTTATATGAGAATATCGTGTTTTATATTATATTGTGTTTTTATTCTTCTCAAAATACCTAAGACAATTTTTTTTTATCCTCTTTGTAACAATAGAAAAAAGTTTATTTTTTACGTAATTCAAATGCAAGTATGTATGCACCTATTCACACATCAATTTCTAAGAATTATATTTACTCTTGTAACAACTAAAAAAACTCAAATTTGAGTTATTTCAAAGAGGTTACAAATAAAAAATAAAACACTTTTTTAAATAAATCATTTTTAAAAGAAGAACATGGAAATTATGAAGTGTTTGTCATAAATTCTCGTAAATTATAATGATTTGTTTTCTAGAATTGTTTATATGTGGTTTGTGGTAAGAGCTGGTTTGATAAATTTTACAAAATACATTTTATACTTTTTTGTTGACAATAATTTGCGTGTGTCCAAATTTCAGTTCACAAATTCTAGATTTTGCTCCACTTTTTAATACGTAAAATAATTTAAATCAATATTTTTTTTTTACATGTTTATACGTATATCTATATATGATACATGTTCAAATGGTGATATAAAGAAAGAATGCAATGCTGAGATAAGCATTATCGATAAAATTTTGGAAGGTTTGTGAGATGGTTTTGTGTGTAGAACGAATGATAGAAGGAAGAACAGGACAAAAATAAATTCATGAAGCGAAAATATAATAATAATAATAATAAAACCCTTATCCGCACCCAATGGTGCATAGGGCACTGCGTCATATAAACGCAGTGTTATCTTGATCATTTACACATGAAGGAAAGGTGATCAGCCCTCCGCTTCAGGTACCAGTCCAGGGTAATATTGAATAAATATGACAGTGAAAAATCACTTATATTTATTTTACCCCCCTTGGGAATCGAACCCGGGACCTCCAGAACGGTAGCCGAGCGTGCTGACCATTATACTACGGAGGCGGACGGAATGATAGAACGAATGATAGAAGGAAGAACAGGACAAAAATAAATTCATGAAGCGAAAATATAAGCAGAAGAAGACCACTAAAACTCAGGATGATGAAGTATTTCAAATACTTGTTACCGTTAGTACTTAATATATAAATATTACTACCACAAAGTGACTACCGAATCAATCTATGATAATATCATTTGCTTATTGAAACCTACTTAATACGAATGGATGGTATGAAAAATAAAAGGGAGCCAGTAATTGTGACAGACTGTACGATTTTTTTTCTCCTTTTTTGTACATAATATATTACATGTATCCATACTTCATGATAAATTAATATGTTTTCTATTTTTCAGTAGATTTTATTGGTTCGAAAAGTACGTATCTAAACAAGGATGAACACATAAAAAACAATGAATTACGTATTTTACTGAAAAATATTGTTATTTTAATTGCTTTATATTAGTTAGGAAGTTACATATTTCTGATATCGAAATGGTCCGCGAAATCATTACCGAGGTTTTACATTCGGTGTATAGGAGTATTGAATCTAGACAATATCCGGCTGTTATTCCAATAAAATATATGACGGTTTATCTAGTGTTTCTAGTTAGGGCGTAAATATTTATCGTTTGCAATAACAATGGGATAATTTAAAAAAATATTTAAAATGTGTATAAATTAATCAGGTCAAATAGTTTTCTCCGATCACTCATTTTAATTCAATTCAATAAACAAAGATTTTATTCAGATCGTCGCCAATTTGTACGTTTTGTAACTGTTTTTAGAAACAATTTATTTCAGCCAACCCAATACAATGCGATCACTTTAGATTCTATCAAAAAGCCAATCAATAGGGGATATAGTCGACAAAATCTGGCATGTTGAATCCGTGCAATTTGTCGTAGAAAATGGAGCTAGCCAATGAAGTGAGCGAATAGTTTCCAGTACTACGCAGGTTGCCGGGCGATAGGGCGGGGGTGGGGGGCCGGCAGGGGGTAGGTCCCCGCACACTTTACAAACCCCTTCTTACGTGGCCCCTCGCCCCGCCGCTGTCATGTGCAGTTCGATGACCTCAACTATGAATGGTAACAATCAGCCGAACCTCCCCTAAACAGCTAAGCCTGCTGTTGCACTATCGGGGTAGTTTGAAAAATTCAAATAAAATTATGGCTTGACTTGGAACGAGTAAGTGAATACAGATCTTTCTTAAAAACCTATGAAGACATCTACTAAGGAAAAAGTGTAGTGCATGTAGTATAAATGTAGTAATACAAATATAAGCAGAAAAAAAGGATTACCTAACTACAGATGTTTTGTGTCTGTGTATGATAAAATATTTTTATAGAAATATTCTATGAAAAAATTAAAAAAATTATTTTAGCCTCGGTTTTGTTATAAACATATATATTTGTTTTGTATTATGTATGTATTAATTACGATGTGTATTATTTTTTTATAACTAGATTCGTGAGTCATTGAATAGTGATACATATCGGGTGAAGGCAAAATGAAATATTTTTATAGAAATATTCTATGAAAATACCAGGAAATATCTTATGGCATCGGTTTTATTACAATAAGAAGATTTCAATCCAAAAACAAGTATAAAAGTATATATCAAGGTGTAGATGCCATGATTTTATGATACACATATATGTAAATGAAGATGTACTCTAAATAAAACACAATAAAATTTACGAATAAATCTCATATGCAAACTAAAAAGTATAATGTAAATAATAGCTAAAAAGGCCTATGGTTATATGAAAAAAATTATGCCAAAAAGATCCCAAATTTGAAGGCTAATATAAATATAAACGTTATACACGTGGGTTTTTTGATATCTCTCTCCTTGTTCGTTCTTTGAATAGCTCCGAGGCTTACTGTAGAATTTACCATATATTTATGGATGAAGATTCGTGTATACCCTTTACTCTGCCTTAAGTAAAACGGAGAATTTCATTTTGTATACCAACTCTACATACCAGATCTTACAGTCCCTATGTAAGGAAAAGGATATTGGATTTCAAAGAAAACCAAAACTGCCATGTTTGTGCTCACATTCCACTATGGATATTATGTATTACACCAACTTGTAAGAATACCAAAGATGGTATTTAATTTTTAATGTAATGGACGATATTGAAAATACTTTATCGATGGTATTTTGCTGGATTTCGCATAGCAGTTTATGCACTAAAATATATTTAAGTAAATTTAATTTACAAAATTAATCTTATTCGTAGAACATGTGATGCATGTTTATCCCGAAATGTTCATACATTATCCTTTAAAGAATTTACGGATAAAAAATATATGTAGGTATAACAAAAAAAATTAAATTGAAAATTATTATAAAATAATTTTTTTTTTAAAAAAACACATGTTTCAGCGTAAAAAATATGATCAGGCTTAGCGCTATCTTTTTTTAAATGCGCGTATTTAAAAAGTTTTTTTTCTTTTGATTTTTATAAAGTATTTTAACCGTGAGACATCGTATTGCATACATCGTATTGCACAATGATCTAGAAAATAAATTTGAAATTTTACAGTAAAAAACGTAAATAAATCGAATAATTTTTAGATTATAATACTAACCAAGAAACAAATTATCAAGGTAAATGAGATTTTTTTTTTAAATTAACGTATACGGAACATATATTTGGTGCTATTATTTTTTTCTGATTTTTTAGACGAATCCTGTACTTTGTTTTATAATATAATATTTTTATTTGTCTAGATAACGATGACTCATGTAGTTTTTATCATGAAAATTGTTATATAAAAATTTCAAGTGACTTAAATTATGAGAATTACTTTTTAAAATAATAGAGACCCACAATATGGCTTTCTATCATATCGCAGAGTATTATTTTGGAGAATTTTACCACACGAGTTCTGTAGTGAACATCTATAAGAGGGTATAGCACTCCTATAGGTAGTAGAGAAGATTACAGGACGAGGTATAGGGAACAAATTTTCTTTACGGCTAAGTCTCCTTTGAGGATAATAGATTTTCTATCATGTCTGTAGGGGGAATGGTACTACACAGGCAGGATCTCACTAAAGGTGTATTTACAGTGGCGCGGAGGCAACCGCCAACCCAGGGAACCTATACTATATAGAGTAATAAATACATGTACTAAACATGTCGATTATTTCCATAAGTGATTCAGCAAAGTTCCAGTATTGTTCACAGATGATAATATACAGCTGACTTTGAACTAAATAATAAACCATAGTGTGTCCGTCAAATATGTTATTGTATACAAATAATCACAAAATGCCTCTGAGCTAGTTTTTATGCAAGGTGATAAAATCAGTACTAGATATCACTGATAGAAAATCGGTTTCGATATGTCTTTGCTAATTTTTTCTTGGTCGGAAGATACTTCTTCCGACCAAGAAAAAACAAAGTATTGGTACATGTCAAAGTGTAAATTAGTTAATAAGTGGGCAGATACTGTTTTTACATAAGATTTTTTTATCTATATTATAATGAGCTACTTTAAGTGTTGTTATTAAAAGAGATATTTATATATACATCTATTAAAAAAAAAATCGTGAGTATCAAATGTGGTACAGTGAGTTCGAACCAGAAACTCTGTGCCAGTGTCTTCGAAGCGCGGAATATATTAGCCCGGATATTATTTTGCATTGCAAGCGATTTCTGATAAATAAAAATGAGGAAATATACTTGTAGTATAACAGAACTCATTCGACGATGTAAAAGTGCATGATTCTCGATGAAATTTTAGCAGTATTTGAAAGTTAGAGTACCAAGTACCTACCGCCACTGGCACTGGTTATATTTATATGAGACCAGGATCTGAGCGCTATCTGAGGCGTCGTCATTTCGTGGCTTTTTATACCTCCAAGGCGCAGTGTTTAGATCGGAGTTAAGCAATTTAGATGCTCGTTTGGGTTACCCTTATCAGGAGCGCAGGAGTGAGCGGAGAAGAGATAAGTGCGCCACTACTTTTTGAGTGAAATACATTTTTGGGTTTTGGCACATTTTTGCGGAACAGCGCTACCGATAATCTGCCTTTAAAGCGGTGCGATCGGGCCATTTTCAAGGTGCAATGAACACTTCATACACTGTTATTGTCTGCGTAATAGGTCTGTTTACTGTGCTGTAATCATCTTATCAAAGCTGTTTGCTAAGTTTATCTTAAATGTTAATCTAAAGCGCAGTTAGCTTAGAGATAGGAAGTATACAGGTTTCATTTACGGTTATTTGTTTTATTAATCACGGAGTATTTATTTATTCCAATTTAGCACAAGGAACTCGAGCATATTAATTAAAACAAGCTGGTACAAGTAGATTCATTCAAGATTTATCACGTAGTTGTAGATTAATCTAACGTCGAGTTGATCCCTTGCATCTATCGAATTCGGGATGTTCTCGGAAATCTAAAAATAAGATAAAATCCCTTTTTGAATTAATAATAAATAATAAAATATGACATATATTCCTACCTTTATCCGTATCTATTGGTGTGTAGGACACTCCAACAAATTGATAAAAAGACGATGTTATTTTGAAAATGAAATGAAGGAGTAACAAAGAATCACAGCAATGGCTAGGGCGCTTGGGATTTCATACCCGTAGTCGTAACATGGACACTTCTAATGTGTACAAGTCCCTTTCCGTCGAGGAAATTAAATACAAAATATAATGTTACAATAATTCGGTTTTTTTAAATACTAAAATACTTCCATCCCTTTCATTCTAATTCATCCTTCTAGGAGTATCCAATTGACAATTTATCATATTTCCGACTTAAAAATAACTTGACAATAAAATAAAAATCAACATGTGTATGTCCGGAATCATTACTTTGGCGTAATAAAATGAGTGGAAAATAAGCATAAATGATGCAATGACGTCGTGACGCCATGAACCTAATTGGTGCTCCCTTCCACCTCGGATTCTGCAGCACGGAAAAATTGGAATCAATTTTTTCCGGCAGGAGAAAAAACATTTCGCAAAAGAGATCCGCGAAAATAGCACAGCCTCGCGTTTTACACAGTCGGAATAGGAGCTAGGGAATGGTGCGGTATGAAATAAGAAAACTCCACAAGACTAATGGAGCAAGTCACACGGCGTAATAAATCCGACAACGCGATGGCTTACTTAGAAATAAAAGTACTGGTACATCGTGATGGTATATCTCCCCAATAATACAGCCGAATAGGTAACTGCTATATAAGTACCTACCTAAGATTGTAAAAATAATAAAAATTATTATTATTTATAAATGTCCAATATACGATAAATCGCAACTTAATTTCTTTAAACCCAGGTAACATTTGAAGTAATTGTTTTTTTTCTTATTGAAATTCCGTTTTTGTATTGAACAAAAAATTTATCCTCTAAATAAATATATATACTGAAAAAAAGAGGAGAAAAAGAATGTTGAAAATATTTTTATTATAAACTCGTATTTTCTAAAAAAAATCGAATTGCAATATGTGTTTTTAAAAAAAATCATGCGCAGAGACACGACCGGTTTCTTGCGCATCCGATCGCTTACTGAACAAAGTTGCATATTATAATATTTATTTTTAATTTATTTGCATTTAGTGCGTTTGTATTTAAGATATTTATAGATTTTAAATATTTTTCATGTTCTTTGTTTGTATTTTACTTTTAATGTTTCTTTTTTATTTACATTTATATAACAGTGATTAGATCAATGAAAGCATATTTTTTCTTTAAAAAATAATATAACTTACATTTGCGACATTTAAAATAATTGACTCAGTTCAGATTACCATTAAATAAAGGACTCTCAGTCGTTAAAATAGCTCTAGGTTTGCTTCTCACATCCAATAATATTTAAAATATTTAATTTTGTAGAGACTACAATCATTTTTAACTCTTATGAAAAAGATAATATTTATGATATGTTAAGATAAGTAATAGTCATAAGTGCATTAAAAGTATTCAAGGACACAAAATATCGAACCTTCAAGTGCAACGAAGGTCTGTTGATGACAGTCAACAGTCCAGCTTCTCCTGAGGAGTTTTACGTTGTTTCCTCCTAGCATTGAGCAAATGCTGAGAAGTTCCCGATTGGCCCACACTATAGTACTCCTCCTGTTCCCAACACAGATTTAAATAAAAGATCTGTATTTAGTTAGAAGAAACAAAAATCCACCTAATGATATAAACACCTTGTAAATAATAAAGGTAGATAATAAATGTAATTCCCATCTAACAAAAAGATGAAAGTTTGTAGAAAAGAGATATTGGGTATTTATTATCACGTACTTTTTTTATGATATTTATATCAAACAATTAAAAATATTATATCGTTTAGTATTGTTTGTATCTATGACACACTAAATAATCTTTATAATTATTTATACTTTTTTGTACAGTTTTTAACAGTTTTTTTAAAAAAATATTTGATAGATGAAATTTGTCGTATTATTTAAAAAAATAAACACTTGAATAGTATCACTTATCGAGTATTGTTTCATTACTCGAAAACTACAGTTCTTATCGAAACTAGTCGTGTGTTATAAAATAAAACTCAATAATTGGTATTAAACAAGATTTTTTTAATAGTCAACATGTCATTCCACGAAGTTAATACTGAATCTATAAATAAACAATATGAAATTCGTCATTATATCTTTTTTTCTGCAAATTAATTTGATTTCGTATTTCAACCTGATTTGTTTATCTTGTAATGATACATATGTTTATATGAATGCTTATATATACATATTTATTACAGCTGTTTCCAAAATCAATAAAACCGGCAAATATAGTGCGAACGCATTCGGAATTAAGTAACGAAGCAGCCCCTGAGACCAATACGATTCGAATACGAATCGCGTACTTGCCCTATTATCACCACGGGCCCCTCATACAATAATGTATAGGTGCTTTCTGATCCGCCACATTTGTACGTATTCAATCTTCTCGGCGTTCCGTTTTGGGGCGACATTCGCTACTAGTACCTCCACACTACATACTGGGTGGCGCGCGAGGGGAGGGTGGGCTATGTATGGGGCGGGGTGGGCACACTCCATACTCCATACTCCATACACGGGGAAACGCGGAGATATTGTATTTACACTATTGTACTGGCTTTCTCGCAAACTTCATATTTCCTAAGGCGACCAAGATAAAATTGCTTTTTTAAACATCTATTTTTAAAAGAGGTAAAAATGTGATTTGAAAATATAAATAAGTGGAAACGATAAACACTTTTTTCCATGTACTCGCTTTAATCATGCAATTTTGTTGTTTATCAGAGTTCAAATAAAATACTAGGTACTTTGTATGCTTATACATTGAATTCAGATAATTTTCAAATTAAAGGAGTATTGTTGTTTTCAAAATAACATATCAAAAATATATATTTCTTAAGCAAAAATAGCTTACGTAAGCCTATGAATAAAAAACAAACTTTTGTGAAACATTCATATATATTTTGTTTTGTCACCTATGTCTTCTTTTAGTATTTATTGTCCATTACTCGTGTTTTTCAATAAATTTTTATACCGTAATATTTTTACATATTTTATATTTTAGGGTGAATTTATATTATTCAAACTTACTTATTAATTATCAGTTAATTAATGTTCACTTTAAGTTAGCTCATAAATCTTCATAATCCCGATTCCAGAGTTTTGTAAACAGTATTTTTGTGAAAAATGTCTCTTTTTTGAAAACATATTTTTGACCCCTCATTAAATAATTTTTTTTACTATGAAACCTAACATACTCCAGTGTATGCAAAATACAGATAATCCAAAGTTAAAGTGTGTTTATTAAATGTTATATTCTGGTAATTATTATCTTTTTTTTTTTTTGGTATTAATATTTTTATATTTAAAAATAATACTCAAAATATTCCAGGAAAATAATGGAACTATTTGAAAAGCTCAAATGTAAAAAATATCAGATTCAGACAAAATGTGTAATTTGTTTAATGTAACGATGATAAAATACAATTTGAAAATATCATCATTTCAAATTAATAAATCTGGGCATGCGATATCTGGGACACAAAAAAATACAGAAGAAAGGTAGAAACGAATATAAATAACTGTGCATATAAATTATGATGCGTCATATGTAAAATCATCGATATACATATTTTATATTGCCCACCACAAATTATAGGAACAGGTCAATATTTCATTTGTTAGTAAAATAAAAATAAATAAAACTCGGTTTGCAAATCATGGTCACCGCAAATAAAGCCTTTACCCAGGCACTTCGCTACGAAAGAGTTCCATTCTCCGAGACACATCCGAATCGCTCCTTCTTCGTCTCCCCGCACGGCGTCACCGATGCGAATGTGACGGACGGTTTCGTAGGGAAAAAGAGAAATATTTATAAGAACCCCTCCCCGCGCGATTGTGTCCTCCCCCCCCCTCCCACCCCCGCCATCCATCCAATCCGAGCGACGTTTCCGGGAAACGTTATTTCTCGTGCGCATCGGATCCAATTTTGGATTACATACATTTCTGAAGGAACCCAATCTTCGGCGCTCGGGTACCTACGTATCAATAATACTTGCCTCAGGTGAAATGTTCGAATTTCGAACACGCGTATTTCTAATTTCAAAAACCAACGGTTTTAGACACAGAACAGAAATGACAGTAAGATTCAGCGAAAATCGCACCGTCTTGAATTTAAAAAAAATCTGTAAATATTCAATAGCAGTATTAAAGTTGAAGTTTTTAGTATAATAAATCAAAGACTAAAATACTGAAGTTTCCTCATGTGAAACGGTATGTCTATTTATGTTCGACATTAGTCCAACGTCTCTTTATAAGTTTTCTGTGTTTTTTTTATTCACAAAGGCAAATACGGCGAAGTTTTTTCAATGGCTTGAATTATTTCTTTGATATTTAGTTACCATTGACTGTCCTTCTCGACCCTTTGAAGATAGCAAACAAAAACCAGATTCTTTTTAATAAAATGTTTACCTTATATTTAGAAAATCTTATTAGTAAAACTGCATCAGTGATCGAATCAGCGACTTTTGTAATAAATACAATATAACCCACGGTTTAATTTTGACAAAGTACACTAATTGATATCCTCAGTTTTCTTGTAGCGCGACATGTCGCTCACTCCTTTCAACAACGTCATATATAAAAAAAACTGGATTTTTCAACAGATCGTTTTTTTAAGTTTAAAAATAAAATGAAATGTATTAAAATCAATATTAAGCCACTTATTGAACTTTTCACTATGCAACAGATCTTTTTAGGTAAAACCTGGATGTTTTTACTCCATTTGAAAAATATTTAGTGTATTTAAATAATAATTAAACAATACCTTTTCTTCAAAATGCAAAAACAACACTTTCTGACCTGTAGCGGGTAAATATTAAGTTTTGAATATTGAAAGCATTAACTTTGTGGATCATATTGATATATTATTTCGAGGAATAAAAATACTTAGTGTTTCGTGTTTTGATCCACCCACATGTGAGTGGATCAAAACTCAAAGTATTTTGAATTCTCGAAATAATATGCTAAATATTAAGTTTAAAATATGCTGCTTTTGCTGGGATACAGTACATTTTCTGGACATTCTGAAAACATGCACAGCTGAAAATGTTCGATTTTTGATATATGACGTTATTGAAAGGAGTGAACGATGTGTAATATAAGATGTTTATATTACACACAGTACATATTTGCAGGAAGGTTATAAAAATTGAAATGGATAAAACTTGTTTGAGGGTCTAGGTCTCTTAGTGTAATGCATATAACCAGTTTCTTAAACTGAGGTCAAATAAGCAACAGAATCAAAACGAGATCCAAGTTCATGATTTTCAGGAAGCGAATTATGTGTCATTGGAATGAAACCTGTTAAAAATATATTTTTGATCTTAAATTTTAACGTTGTAATACTTACAGTAATCCTTAAAAAAAATCTACCTACGGCCTTACAGCTACTAAAGAACAGTAATAACATACTTAAAATAACTGTAGAGTACATTTTTTTTATCTATCTGTCCTCATACCTTTGTAGAGTTTCCATTTATGTCTCTATCATGTAGGTACTGCGTTTTACAGACTGCATCGCAGTACAATATTATTTATCTATAATTGTTTAAATAATATTCTAAAACTCATTATAATTAAATTTATTGTTTATACCCGTTATTGCACAATAAATCTTCAATTGGCGGGAATCGAACCTGCCACGCCAATATCTCAGTCTGGCGTCTTCCCAACTGCTTCTGGGCTCAAATATTACTTAATCATATTATTTTTTGACATCTCACCAGCTCTGACGGTATTAAGCCCCGTAAATGCCCAGACCTCCATATTCTTCCCCGTCTATGTTGAGATGTCCAAAAATAATATGACAAATAACTCCTTAATGTGAGATAACCCAGATTTGTGAACAAGTATTTGGACACACTCAAAATGTTGTTAATTTCTTAATCTATTTTCTCCTCACTAAAAGCTGTCGTTAGGTTAGACTAGCAATGAGTAAGGATCTAAGTCACAATAGACCTAATATGGTCGCAGTGACATAAGGGATGCAAGATCCCTTGACCCCCAAAGGAAAAAAAAGGATCTAAGTAACAAAAAAATAATACTATTGTACGTGCAGTCAGTTAGGATATTATGTAAAATATAATTTTTCTGACAAGATAAAATATTATACGTCACACAAGAAACATTTGAAAATTTCCTTTATGGAACATTCCATTTTCTTGACGTTTGAATTTTCGCGGTTGTATTTTTTCTCTTCCCGCCTTTATTCCCGGCTCACATGTAACTCACGTGACTGGGGAGGCCGCGTTAGGGTGGGGTAGGCTGGGGTAGGGTGGACCCACACACGCACGCCTCGAGGTGAGTAATGATGCGGCGGTGCGAGAGAGATGTACATTATTATGTGGAAATATAATTCGGTTCCACTCCATCCTCTCGCCGCAGTGCCCCACCCTAACCCTGGGGGATAACAGCCAAACTACATAGATTCCATTTTCTGAGGTGATACGAAAAGCCGACACTCTCTTATATATACCCTTTTCGCCCCAAATTGTATGAGATTAAATTTCCGAATTCAAAAATGCGTAAATCGGGATACACGAAATGGAATTCTACCCGCTCTTCCAGACTTGTTCAATTGTTGCTTTAAATACAAAATATTGATTAATGTAAGTATAATATGTATACAAAAGCTCGTACGCAACGTAATTATTAACTAACTCACTTTCAAGCCGTTTCTTCACAGGGGTAAGCAGAGAGAATAGAACGCTACACTAATCTGTCTTTTAAAACAATAAACGCTCTTTCATTGCTGATTATTGACATCACTGCTGATCTGACCACATCCTAGTATTAGAAATGCTTGATCATTCCTGTTACTACTAATTCCGTTTCTCTGCAGGAGTAGGCAGAGAGGAAAGATCACCATATTCTTTTGTCCTGACATACTCTCCTCGCTTTCTTCACATCCATAGATTTAGTCATACATGCCCTCCGATTACGCAGACTTTTGACACCAACAAATTCTGATTGATCTGATCATGCCAATCCTTTTTCTATAAACATATTTTGGATATAATTATTACGCAATATTACTTAATATTACACCATCATTATTTACATTTGGTTGATTTTTAACTTTTTAAAAAATATCATTAAATAACTCTTAAATAATATAATAACTGAACGAAAAACGTCAAATATAAATTTTGAGCATTTTACTAAATAAAAATTCATAATGATTAAATGATTTGCACTTATGTTATTTGAATGATTTGTAAACTAAATTACGTATTGGTTTTCAAATACACTAAAAATGTGTAAATCATTGACAAATAGTTATGTAAACATATGAATATTTAAAATACAAACAAAATAACACATTAACTTCCTCATTGTATAGGTATTAATCAAGAAAATAAATAAACATGAAGAAATATGTATTTTTATTAAAAATACCATTATTCATTTACAGTAAAAACCATTTCATTTAACAGCTTTTATTTTAACAATTTAATTTATATTTTTGAAACTAAACTTTTTGTAGTTTGGTTGAAATATTTAAAGTAATGTTAAATGGTAAAAGAGTTCAATTTTTTTTATATTTTGTTAATTTCAAAGGTGTTTTTCTTATCTTCTGTTAATTTTTCTAAAGTTACTGTCATATGATTGTTAGTTGTGGAAGGACGAATTGAAATATTGATTACTTTATAAAACCAAACGATAAAGCCCTTCGTATTTCACAGTGTTTCCCATTATAAGAAATTTCCATATTTATTACAAACCACCGCCCTCGTCTTAACTGATTCTCTCAGAACACAAAATACTGAGAAGACCGATTTCCATCTAGCGCAAGAGAAGCGCGCTCCACAAGTAGCGAATAAATATAATTTAAAGTACGCATTAGCGCCACCCTTTCATTTCTTAATAAAGTTCCCCGTTCATGACCTTCCGTAACGCAGACTTCCGCATTCCAGACTCTCCACTTCCTGAGCAAAGTGAGTACTATAAGATAATTAAATCCATTATGAATGGGGCCGGAAAGGGGCGAAAACTCCCGAGCAAGCACGAACTGGATGCTGTCGTTGAGATAGGTCAAGGTCTTCATCACTGAAATCCCCCGCTTATTCATAGTTGAGCTTTAAATTACCGCCCCGACGCCGACGCGAAGCTGCGCTCGCAAATTAAAACCGGGCCCGGCATCCGGTGTTTGTGAATAAGGGAGTTATAACTTAGTCTAATGCTGCAGGTATGTGGCTGGATATGTATGTTCATCTCTCTCACCCTCGCTGTTTTAAATGGTTTTCATTTTCTGGCGGCGTCGCTTAATAGGTATGCCTCCTATATTATTTAAGAGGCTTTTCTCTCGGCATTTTCTCCGTCGTAATGAGGTCGCCGCCGCGGGAGCGTCATATCCCGCTCTGCCTCGATCTACCCTCCAGGCAGTTTCTTAACTTTCCCTCTCGCCGGGAACTAACTTCGTGTTTATTTTTTTATTTTAATGCATTCCTCACTTTGACCTAGTGAACGAGTTCTGATTACGTTGACCTTGGAGCTCCGTAATGATACGCTTTTTATTGCGATTAATTAATTCACATTACCAGAAATGTTATTCTAGAAATTAATGAAGGATAACAGGATGTTGCGTAAAAATATTTTGTTTACAAATTATATCGAAAATATTATATAACGTTAAACTTGTAAAGAATGCAGATTTAATTTTTTTTTATTATATTTTATTTATGTTCTTAGCTATTTCTTTTTAATTTATTTTCTTAGCTACTCTAAGATGTATTAATGAATACTAACGACGATGTGCAAATATCTACTTTCTGATATTTTTGGTGCATTTACAAGTAACATTTATGCACTTGGATAAAATAAATAATTTGGCATAGCCTAGCATTACTTTATGATACTAATGTAATGTTCCACGGATTTTCGCAAAAAAAATACGAAAAAAACCTTGTAAAATAAGTACACTGTTAGATAGAATGTGTTAGACACCGCAATCGATTTAATTTGAGAAAGCGAGAAAAAAGGAAAGAGCATTAAAAAAAAAGAATTTGTTATTGATATCTCAACATAGAAAAAGTTTTATTTTATTGAGACGCATATATTCTCATGCCAATACATATATATATTTTAATACATTAGACTTTCAATTAAAAATCTTAATGCTAATGCTTCTAAGCGAAGGAAATCCAGCATTAACGAAAAACGATTTTGACGCACTTAAAATATTGCGAATACGCTGTTTTTATTATTCAGAATATTGATTTCTTTTAAATGAGAGACGGATAGTTCATTTCACAGAACCCACTTAATTTGACTGCCATGATGTAGGGCCCTGGTTCGATTCCCAGGGGTCTTAATAATAAAAAAATAAATGATCTAATTAATATAGCGTCAATTTGTTGCCATGTCCTATGTACTATTGGGTACGGATAAGGATTAATTGACTTGACTTTTTTTCTTTTAAATCATCAAAATCGTAAATAACGGACCATGAAATTTATAAGGAATTATTAAGTTATAAATTTATTTCTTTACTTTATTATGGGAATGCTGTTATTTAACTAGCATAATACACATATATTCCACCAATTCTTAACTGAAATTGATTTCCAAAAAAAAATGCTGCCGAAGTCATACAATAAAATTGGCAAAGGAAAAATATATCATTCTGCCAATAAAGAAATAATTGCCTCTTTTCAGACGTCTTTATTTATTCAAAGATTTCATAATAACCATTATAGAGAGATTTCCAGACAAAAATATCAGTCACCAGTGGTGAGGGGTGAAGTCCCCAGAACTGGGTCCAGATCTCTCAGTCTGCCTTCAATAAATACATATTCAATACACCACCCTTAGGAAAGGTATTCCGGCAGCGTCTTACAAAAGCGAGGTGTGTAAGCTGCGCGTGACATTTTAAATTGCCAATTATTTGGATTTCACCTTGTATTTTTCACGGTACATCCTTTTATTTTTGACATTCGATTACCTCATGGCATTGGGATATTTTTTTGTCAAAAAAGTCCCTGAGGATGAACTAGTTTTGTTCCGATTTAAAATATTAAATGAAATAAAAGTACAAAATTCGAGACCTTATAAAAGTGTTATTTAATTATTAAAAATTATACACTCGTATAAGACCATCAATTGAGTTTTATTTTACGAAATCATGTCAAATCATTTTATGAAATCATCGAAAGGTGATCGAAATTAGCCGATCACCTGTGAAAGGTGATTTATCAGGTGATAGTCGAAAGGTGAACAATCAGATGATAGTTTTTGTGATCATCTGTCGATGAAAACATCTGTAGTTTTTGAAACTAGTCCGTGTGAAATAAAACTCAATAAGTGGTCTTATACAAGTGTATTATTTTTAATAATCAACATGTTATTTCACAAAGTCAATGCCAAATCAATAAATATTAAAACGTTTTACAGTAGTTGAGATTGATTGGTTAAAGATCAACTACACACACGTAACATTTACAGGAGTTAATTTTTAAAAATGGTCAAGGCTATATTTTCAGTAGAAACTTAATCACAAATCATACGTCAATTATCTCGTAATAATATGGAAAAATTGTTAATTTTCTTTTTTTATTTTGTTATTATATCATCTAGTGTTAAATAAGTCTAAAAAAGGGTGCAACAAATCACATTTTTCACTCCAATTTTACACCAGAATGTTAAACCATTTTTGTAATTTTGCTTCTCCTTTAGATTTAGGTAACGCACGATGCCTTTATAAATAAATTCTGATAGCTACACTTAAACCTTACGTAACAAAGAGAAAAAAATCGAAAACTTTAAACTGGGGTGGTAAAATAAAAATATTATATAAATGTGTTGAAATAATAAAAAGAACTGCCAACCTATTCAGTTAAAATAAACGAATTCGTGAGCTTTCAAAAAATATTTTTTTTTTGTTAAAGCCTCTTAATTAAATCACTTGTAAACGAATGGAGGCTTAATAAAAAAGTATCATAAAAATAGTCCAATAGGATATTCGTGTACTTATTTTCAAGTTAGTACCACTTAAAAAATTACGTAATATTTTGTAAAGAAACTAACAGAAATCATTATTATTTTACACTATTTTTATGTACTTATGACATTATTATTTTTGTGACATAAGTTTTAGTATATTGAAATTGAAAAGGATCATTATTATAAAGTATGTAGATATATGTATGAGAATATACATATGTACATAAAATTGAAAAGATATTTTATGATATTACTGTGTATCGATACACGGTTCGGTATATGAATATATACATAATAAATGTTGTACAAAGCCGTGTGCCCTTCTAGCGTGAGTGAAAGATAGAAGTACGTTTCGTGCGAGATAAGAAAAATAGACACGGGAAAATGGAAAATTTATACCTATGGGGATTGGAAAGACGTATCTTGTTTGTCTTTTGGACAAAATATACGATGGAAAAATATCATATTCCCTCCTAAATAAATACACTTTCTCTCTTGTAAAACTTGTAAGGTTTCTCCTAAGGTAGAATTTGTCTTTGCTTGTCGGAATAAAATATATCCTCCTTAATAATACAGAGGCCGACATTAAAATACTCGTAATGTTTTCTTTTCGTTTTTCCCAAACTCTGATCCCATTTTTGTTTTTTAAACGTAATGAATTCATAAGTTTTCCCAGAAACGCGCGGAGGTTAAAAATATATCTAATATTAAATATTGAGTATAGGAACATGTATGTAATATCAACCAAAAAAACGTTTTTCTTCCTTAAATTATTGGTGTATAATATATATTGTACTCTTCGTACTCCTTCACAAATCGAGTTTATTGTAATAAATATACATTTATATCGAAACTCTAAAAAATTATTGTTTTCTATGAAACACATTTATTTGATTCGTTTTTTATCTTCTTTTCTTCAATGGTTGAAATTGTCCAAGGGGTGTAAGACTGGTAGTATAAATCACATTGTATGAAATTAAACACATTGAATTTCAAATGATAATCGATTGTAATACATTAATCAAAAAAATAATAATGTTTTAGTAGAATTATTTTCAATAATTTTTTTTAGTTGTTATATTGTTTCATTGATATTTTCCTGATTATTTGATTCAATGTGTAACGTTTAACAGCATACCCAAGGTTTTATAAATGAGTGTAACTACTGAAGAGAAACGTGCTTGGAATTTAGAATCAATCGAGTATTTAACATCTCCCTCTTCGTGTCGCTAGTCTCTAGTCAGGTACTACGAAATGCCATCTCAATGCAACTAAATCGAATAAAAGAAACATTTAAAGTTTTATAAAACTTTATAAGTGTTCTAGAATATTAGAAGGAAAGAAACAATAAAAAATGCTGTAAGGTCTACGAAAATTAACTTTATCATGATTTCAGATTTATTTTGAATTTAATTATATATCTATGGTGCCTTATCCTTAACTCAATGAGATGGAAATCGGTTGGATTTTTATATATGCTTTTTGGCTAATCTAGTTTTTGTTAATACAATTTTACGCTTACTTGTATTTTTTTTATTAAACCATGGAGACTTAAAATTACATAATATGCTCTGATTAAACTTTTCCACTTTTTGATGTCAATATGATGAAATGATATACCGACGACTGAATAATTATATTGTCATATCCTTTTTGTTTCATGATGGAAATATTTTGCCATCGCAAATTCACATTTCTTTTAACAAGTTAGTAACTACGCACTTCGTTCTATCCGTTTTATTATTCTGCGACAGCCATAGAGAAATGAAGCCATATCTTTTTGCAAACGAATCAAAAACAGATACACCCATACACATATGTTTCCACTTCAAAAGAAACAAAGATGGCAGCTGATCCCCTTCCTTCCTCTTTTCACTACCACCTTTCCATACCACCCCCAATCCTTTACGAGTGCCTGAAAGCTCAGACTGATATGCTTTGCGACTTTTACAGAACCCCATTTATTTCGCATGGGGATTGAACACTTTTGCCTTTACTTTATCCACGGTGGAATTCTTGATTCGTACCAAGATGTAGTGGGCATAAATCTATTTGACGTTTGCTCTGTGATGCCGAATAAACCGATACGTGTCATATAAATTCGTTTAGGTATTCAATCAACCCTTCCAGCAATAAAAGCTGCCATTTCTTGATATCAGCCGAGTTGGTGCCTTTAGTAATTTGTTGCTCAGGATAATATAAAATAAAACGAACGTAATATTTTAATCGCAAATAAAGAAATCAGTAAGGTTCTAAACATTTTTGAAAAACCGAGCACAATGTTAATTCGTACATCTTATGCATTAAAAATATAGTCATAAGACGTTTTTTATTATCGGGTTTCAGGTTTCATTTTATTTTAATTTATAAATTTAAGGATATAGATTAATATGTATTTACGATTGCCAACATGTAATTTTTTTTGTATATATTCTTAATAAAAATAGTCGTTATATGTATTGAAAACATATTAATGTTCAAAAATCGTCATGTACATATATATTATAATAATAAATAAGATACAAATACAACATGTTTCTCTTCTCGTTATTTCGAAGAAGAAAAAATATTGTTTTTGAACATGGATCTTTGAATCTTCACATTTTCATAAACCTCAGAGCGATGCGCCTTGGCTCGTATTCTTTACATATTTATATAAGTACCATAAAAAATAATAATCCCATATTTTCACATAAAAAGTATAAAAATACTGCTCTTGAATTTAAAGTAAACAGGTATGTTTAAAATTTTCGATGTTTTAGGGATGTGGTTTCATTTGGCGATGAGACGAATATTACATGTTGAATGTTAAGTGGCACGACACGTGTATTGAAATGAGACATTCAGGTTATTTGTTTGTGATTCTCGGCGCGTCTCTCTGAATATTCAACAAACAGACAAGAGCAGAAAGTATTGATAAAAGAAACGAGCAAGTTTTTGATACTGAGAATAAAAGAGAATAATATTGAATATATTAAAATTCACAAATGTATAAAACATTCCCTAATAAAAACAACTTTCTTTTATTCAGAATAATTGTTTAACTTTTATCGTCTGCGTATTTTTTTATCATTCTAACATTATGTGGAAATTGATACATTCTCTTACAATCATATTCATGAAATATATTTCGGTTAAAATTTCTTATTCAATTATCGTTGAATAAACTAATGTTTGAAAAATAAATATCTAGGGGTTCTTATTTTCCTAAGGCAAAAACTATGGATTGCAAATTTGGAAAAATTTCGTCGCTCTGAATTGAACATAAATGTTTTACAATAACGTATTTATAAGTTTTAAAATATTAATTTCAAATTTTTACTAATTAAAACACATGGCCAAAATAAGTTATTATAACGATATTTTGTGTCTTCATTTGTATGAACTAACAAACTTGCGAAACAGTTTTTATTTTGTTTGAAAATTTTGTTACTTGTATTTAGTATTCTTTTGAAATGCTATGATATTAAGTTAATTTTATAAAAAAACAAGAGAAAAAATAATGATTATTTTTTATTAGTATTCGGAATGTTACCATATTTTCGTGAGAATGATTACTTTGTTTTGACACAAGGTAAAAAAGTAAGAAAATACCTAGTATTAGCCTATGGGTTTCTTTCAAAGGCTTCTAATACTTGTATCTATTTAATATAGTAATAAAGTAGGAACATTTTTAATAAACTCCTTTTGATTAGGCAAATACACAGACCTGTAAATTTTTCATTTAAAAAGAGACATGACGTGTCATTTTTTATAGTGTTAATATGTATGTTTATATATTCTGTCGCGAGTATTATTCAAATATATTCTCCATTTGCAAAATTCTCGCCAGACTTGATGGTTTCATTTTTCATTTCGAATTCTCGCTGTTGTGAGAGAAATATTTTTATATAAGCAACAGTACCTACATTTGTGTTCGCTTGACGTTCGTCACACGTTGCGATATTCATGCGAAGCCATACTAAGAAAAAACGTTTTTCTTCATATCCGGTGAATTTCCATACTGAAATAGGTGACTGCGGCGGATAAGGTTGAGCAGGAACCGGAATATAACAAAATATAACATTTATTCAAAATTTTGGCACCAAAAACAAATATATGCACCTGCTTTATTATTGAATTGAACCTACTGCGAGGTAAAAAAAATATTCATTACTAAATAACAATATTACAAAAAATTTAACACTCGTATTAGACAGCTAATCGAGTTTTATTTCATGTCACACGGCTAGTTTCGAAAGCTACAGATTTTTCCATCGACAGGTGATCACAAAAAACATGTCATTCCTCAAAGTGTAAGCCAAATCAATAAATTATATAAATAGTATATCATTAGATTTTTTTTATTAAATATAAATTAGGGAAATATAAATTTATGGAGCGAATGTAGTTGGAAAAAGAAGCAGAGGACGACCGAGGAAAACTTGGCACAATCAGGTATGTCAAATACTTGAAAGCGGCCGGGTCAGGAGTCGTAATAATCGTCGGGTATGTGTGAGGAGATGCATGAATGTAGAAGAGGCAAAGAATGTTTGCAAAGACAGAGTGGTGTGGCGTTCGATTCTCTCTGCATACCCCTGCGGGGAAGCGGCGTGATGGTTAGTTAGTTAGTTAGTTTTAAATTAGGGAAACAAATATGAGACATGAAAAACCGTCTAGAAATCAATCTCAGAATTATTGTCTATTCTTTCTCTTTGATTTTTTAATAAACAAATTTGTGTCAACCAAGTTTTAAAATATTTTTTGTACAATTATATTCGTATATGTACCTGAAGTGCAGGACTGATCACCTAAACAAGTAATAAAAAATCAATACAACCAGAAGTCCCATATCCACCATTTGGTGGGGATAAAAGTAAGAAGAAGAAGAAGAAGAAGAATGATATCGTTTTGTTTGCTTCAAGTTGACCAGTTGTCATCAAAATTATGTTATAACACTGGCGTGCATTTAATAAAATCATATAAACATATATTCATATAATGATATTGATAACATTTTTAAAAATATATAACAAAAGAGTACGGGTGGAAGGAAGTTGGGTTTCGTGAGAATGGATATAATACCTACCTAAGATTTCATGTGTGTGTGTATTAAATCTGTAGTCTGAAGTATGGAAAAGTCGGTTGTGGAGCCTCAAGCGTTCGACATTCTCTTCCATACACAAATTGGCATGACATCAAAAATGTTATACTTACGATTCTGCGAATTCAAATCTGAGAGCTTTGTTATGTTGTGCTCCGAAGGACATTTTTTATAATAAGTATTATATTCCTTGTTATTGCCTTTTTTGTAATAATTTTTGTTTGTTAGCTGCGCGGAAGGCAAACGGGCGGTTTTTTTAACGAACGAAAATAAAAGTCGAAAAAGGACGAAAAATAAATTAAAACATGACAAAAAATCTAAATAATCACGAACAACACACTTATTTTTGTATCACAGTATAAATGTATGAATTTACAGCTTGTTGATTATATTATAACGCTGTTTATTAAAGTTCTTCAAATAACGGAAGCTTACGATTTGATTCATGCCGATTTATGAAACTCATTGTTTCAACATAAATATTAAGTTATAAGTTATAATATAAGTTGAAAATACATATGTACCCATGAGAGTACTTTTTAAAGGTTTATTCATCAATAATTTATACGATTCACATACACACACAATTAAGATATATATTTACATATATATATATATATATATATATATATATATATATATATATATATATATATATATATATATATATATATATATATATATATATATATATATATATATATATATATATATATATATATATATATATATATATATATATATATATATATATATATATATATATATATATATATATATATATATATATATATATATATATATATATATACACATATATATATATATATATATGTGTGTGTGTGTGTGTGTGTGTGTGTGTGTGTGTGTGTGTGTGTGTGTGTGTGCGTGTGTGTGTGTATATAAACCTACTTATTATAGATTTATAGATGACAATATACAATATATTGGTGTGTTGAGATGGTTTGGACATGTGGAGCGTATGAGCGAAGAAAGAACGGTTAAACAAATTTATGGAGCGAATGTAGTAGGAAAAAGAAGCAGAGGACGACCGAGGAAAACTTGGCACAATCAGGTATGTCAAATACTTGAAAGCGGCCGGGTCAGGAGTCGTAATAATCGTCGGGTATGTATGAGGAGATGCATGAATGTAGAAGAGGCAAAGAATGTTTGCAAAGACAGAGTGATGTGGCGTTCGATTCTCTCTGCCTACCCCTGCGGGGAAGCGGCGTGATGGTTAGTTAGTTAGTTAGTTTCAATATACAATAAATAAATTTAATTATCTGTTGAAAAACTTCCAACAGTTGAGAGACTTCTTACACAATCGATATGTTAAGAAATATGAATCCTTACAAACTTAATTTTTTACTTCAAAATAAAATACTTTCAAGATTTCCGTAAGCATTCACAATAATGAAGACTACACTACTGTTATACGACAAAAAATCTTTTGAATTACATTGTAAGAAATATATGTACAATCGAAATATTTGCAATAACTGATTTATTGTATTGTCATTTTGTTATGTTAAAGTGTCCTTGTAGAATACATGAACGCCATAAACTGTTTACTGTAGGCAACATATTTTGTTTACCATACATATAATCCAGATAATGTTATTAATGATATGTCCATTGATTAGTTACGTAAAGCAATCACTATACGTGGGGTAAAATAACACGCGCAATTGTTTTAATATGAATGGCAATAACTAATGCAAATATTTAAATTTATCATTTGAAGTAATGATATTCAAAGTTGACATATTACTATTATAAAATAAGCTATGGAAAATTTCTTCAACGACCTAAAAATGATCAGATATTTAATATTTTATTAACAAATATACAATGTATTGCTGAAAAAAACTTGAATATTAAAAATGTTTATGATCTTATTATATCAATTAAATTTATTATATCTCATGAATCGATTCGGCAGTCACTTTGTGGTAAAATTTATCGATTTTTATTTAATGTTTTACTTAGTAAATACCTCTATTTTTTAAATCTACTGTGTTTGAATGATGCGAAATGCATCGAAACACGTGTCACAGTAGATTTAAAGAAATAGTGGTATTAACTAAGTAAAACTTAATTAAAATAAATAATTATTATTATTTAAAGCAATATTTTACGATTTTATAATTTTGTTACTTGCATAAAGGTTACAATTTCCATCCGAATCCTGCTATACAGTTTTTAGTATTAATTAGTTTTGAGGAAGAAGTCGTATGCTTCTGATCGGGATAACATTATCATTAAGGTATATTTATATAAAGTGAATATAAACATAGTTTTTTCGTAAGTTATTTTTTTATTTATTTTATTTTTCAAACAAATTACGCCTTAACTAAATAGAAGTTCACGCCATGGACACATTGATTAAAAAACATGTATGTAATTATATAATTTGAAATTACGATTATTTAATATTATATTAATCAGAAAAACTAGTTAATTTGACAACTGTCCTCGTTCTCGACATTGCACGCATACAGATGGGAAAAATGAGGTCATGACCGGAACTGAATGAGTAACTACCATATGTCTTTACGTGGAATTAGAGATGAAGGATTTCCTTTGAACCGTGAAGTATTATAACAGGTAGAGAGTATTTTAATTAAGTATTCATTTAGATTTCGAATAGACATCGTCGGAAAAAAAATATGAAAAACATATAACAAAGTTAAAATAAATAATTTTTATTTGATTTAAATCATCCCAAATATTTTTTTTACATCTTATTAAAGATGAAGAAGAATGTGGAAGTCTGGGCATTTACGGGGCTGACGACCGTCATAGGCTGGTTTATGTGATCACTTTACACACGTGTAACATTCGCCAATTCTACCCATTATTGACAACCACACTACTCAAATTATTGGAAATTCTATATATATGAACCAATTTCGAAAAATGAATCACTAGAATTTCACTAGAAACATCTATTGATGAGATGAAAATTTGGACACACTCAAAATGTTGTAAATCATCTCATTATATTTCATCAAATATATTTTCTAACTAACTAACTAACTAACCATCACTCTGCTTCCCCACAGAGGTAGGCAGGGATAATAGAACGCCACAACACTCTGTCCTTGCAAACATTCTTTACCCCTTCCTCGTTCATGCATCTCCTCATACATACCCGCCCATTATTCTTATACCAAATATCTTCCGAAGTAACATATTTCAGAATTTTTATTTAATTGCATTTTTTATTTTAATATTAACATTCAGTATATGACTACTTACATGTATTGTGCACCTACAATACATAGCAAAGAGTAAAATAACTCTTTATTCAATATTTTCGAAACTGATTTAAACGGACTTGAAATCGTAGGGAGCACGTGTTAGCGAATTAAAGAATGCAAATATAAAGTAGCGGCAGCGTTAGCATTCCGTACCCGAATTCCTCTACTGAGAGAGTGTGAAATGTAACAATTGTTAACGGAGGCACATTCTGTTCGGCAAATAAAGTGCTGCCAACTCGGCTCGGGGTTAACCGGGGGTAATGTGGTTACGCGATTTGCTAAATTCAAAAGGAAAATATTACAACGTACGTAGTTACCAACCGGTCGGGAGTGACGTCATTAGAGTGGGCCCTCGATTGGGACGTGTGAACAGTGTAAATACGGCTTTACGTGGATTTAGCGCAGACAATTATTGTAAAAATGATAAAGAATATTTTCTGTCATTAAAGATCTAAAAGTAGAGGGCAGATTAAAATAATTTAGATAAGCATGTAGGTAAAAATTACATGGTTTCCGTATTAAAATTTAAATTTTAAATTGTTTTCATTTAATTTTATATTCCCAAGGAGGGGTCGAATAATTGTTTTATTTATTTAATATTACCCTAGACTGGTACCTGAAGCGGAGGTCTGATTCATGGGTTAACGATCAAGATAACACTGCGTTTATATGATGCAGTGCCCTAAGTACCATCGGGTGCGGATGAGGGTTCGAAGAAGAATAAATTTTATATAAATTTAAATATTTTTTATCACACAAATCTTTATACTTTTCTTACATTATTACGGCTTTTTATCCTACTTTTTTCTCTCCATGTATTCATGATTTGCCGTTTTATTGATATACAAATTTGCATTTATTTATATTTTAATGTAAACTGAAAATCATTTAAATTTATATACTTTTTTTCATTTATTCGTATACACAAACTCTATCTGCCCTCTGATTCCAAACAGCCATATAAGGTTCAATCTCGAACCAAGGGTGTTTTTTTTAGTTTAAAGATATGGCTTCTTGCAATAAGCCCGCCGATACACATATTTTCTGCACTAGAAGTTTATAAAATAAATAAATATTTAGTTAACCGTATCCTTATATGATTTTGTTAAAAATACATAAAAAGATTGATACAATAAAATAAAATAACATATTTCAAATAGTCCATTCAATGCATGTAGAGCATAGACCATAGACCAAAGTGAGTTCATAATATTATTTTATTGCAAGTTATTTATGATAATTTATTCCTTCCACGAGCCACCCTGTTCCCGCCTTGTGAACTGTCATCTGGTAATTTTGAATTTTGAGCGCATACAGAACAAGCCAAGGAGGTTTTATTGTCTCAAATGAACTCTTGACTCCCGTATTCATAGTATGACTAAACTGTTTCATATAATTTTCAATGGCCTCGAATAAAAAGGTTTAATTTTAGGGCAAAAAACAATATGTTTTTATATATTCGTAAAAATATTGTATTTTTTGTTGCATTTAACGAAAACGTTATTAAGATTGAATTATCACCAAAAATACTTTTCCAGGATATTTACTTTATCGTTTTTACTTCTAATAACGCGAGTAAAAAAGGGGTGATGTTTAAATGCAAATAAAATTGGTAGACGACCTGAGGTATATTAGACGCATTGGATAAATAGTACTTATTCTACATAATTAAATATAAAAAACAATAAAATTCTAATATTACGTAGATAATGTTTGTATTATTAACTAGTTGTACCTGCCCACGCGTTGCTGCGGCTCAGTCTGGTTAAATATAAAATTAACAAAATTAAAAAACACACATTTCTAATTTTACAATGCTTGTGAAGTAACGAATTTATTTATATCTATGAAAACAAAAATGCAATCGACAACATTGAAAAGGTGGTGACAGAAATGTCAAGGAATACGTTGTCCAGTATAAGCGATATTTAGTTTTACGTTTGTTGCTGTTCCGTTCAACAGATGGTCTCATTGAGGTAAAAAAATGTTTTTCATATTTTTTTTCATCTGTTATCTCTAAGATGTTTATTTAAATTATTCTTCTTGCCCTCATCCGCACCCAATAATAGTGTTAGGGCACTGTATAAAATTGATGAAATGTTAAGTTGATCGTTAATTACCATATACGAGTATGAAGGTATGGTGATCAGTCTTTCGATTAAGGTACCAGTCATATTAAATGAACTACCAAGTGGATTAAAAAAAAATGTTTTAATTTTTCACCGTAAAACGCTGTTGAAAATTATGTGAAAAGCATCGAAACAATAGGTTTTAAGAAATATATATATGTATTTATCAAGTAAAACTTCAAATGAAAATGTAATTATTGATTAGAAATTTTAAGATTATACCTAAACCAGACGGCACACTCGAGGAAAATTAATATTCTCACAGTTTAAATATTTCTCAACTTCTAACGTTTTACATTAAAGAAATTTAATAAAAAATAATCGTTGTATATTTCATTCCTAGATTTCAAAAAGATCATTGAGCTTGCTTGTTTATTTGATGGTAGAAACTATATATTTTCAAATAATTTATTTAAAAAATATCAATTTTCTTTACGTAAGTATATTTTTTATGCTATCCATATGTTCTTTAGGGCACAATGTTGGAATATTTTGGGCCAACAAGCGTCACATGTCCTACGAAATTCACGAGCAATGTTCACATATCGTACGTGACTGCGAAACCAAACAGTAAGTAGTGGAATATGGTACCGAGTTCATGGCGCACCCCACTCACTCTGAGGGTAGAATGGAAAAAATAAATCCAAAATTTCCCGTCCTCCTCCTAAGCAGGAGCTAAACCGCCCCAAGGGCCGAACCGCCCGCGCTCCCCTTTCTATCAATTTATCCAATTTCAAATTGTGGAATAGCGTGTGATGTGAATTTTTATCCCGAACTACCCTTTCTTTGCGATACAGATACATATAAGGTTATCATTGTATTGAATGATTTGAAAAAATATCTGAGCCACGATGAACTGAGAAGGTACATTCCAAAAATGGTCAACTTCGTTTAATAAATATAAATTTATGGCGTTAATGTTTATTATATCCGACAATTGACACAAATACAGAGAAAAAATACATGGCATTATCATTAAAAAGTGTACTAATTTATTTTTATCATCAATACCTTACTTAGAAGCAGTTCCAATAAAGAGTTTTATTAATATTTTAACATACATGAAATGGATAACAGAAATCGGAATATAATGTTTGGATTTTTATAGGCCTCATGATCTGCTCACTGGATGGTTCAAGTGATCACTTACGATGGCATCACAATTCCACTCAAAATTGACATCCATTTTTTCCATCTTAGATTCAATTAACATTCTGAAAAGTTCTACATACATATATTTCTAGTGACAGAAATACTTCACGTTTTCATTACAAACCTATCTTAAAAAACATATAATTTCGTTTATTAAAAGAATGAATCGAATATTTTATCAGTAAACCTCCAAATATTACATAAATTAAGTCTCTATTATTTATCTAAATGTAGATGAACTTGATTACATGGATATTAAAATTCTGTTTTAATGACAAATAGTGTGAGTTGATAAATATTAACTTGGCTTTCACGCAAGTTTATAATCATAATGAATTATGGTAATATAAAATCATATCTTTATAACCTTAACGACAGAATTGAGAAAATTGTGGAGATTTCCGCTAAAATAATTGACATGATACTACCACATGACATCAATTGTTGATTTAGGAAAAAAATAAAATTTGAATTAAATTAATTATACATTCGTAAAATAATTTTAATATTAAAAACAATATTTGAATATATTATTTTCAATAAACAAATTTCGTTGAAATTGATTTTTTTTACTTGTCTTCTTCGAATTATTTAATCGACTGTTCTGATGTGTTCCTGAATAAAATTAAACCAAAATTAAAATACGTTATTCTGAAATGATTGATACTTCTTTTGAAATAATATCAAAACTTCAAAAATAAAACTGACACAAAATGTAGAGAAAAATCTTCGCATTTCATACTTTTTAGAATATCATTATAAAAAGGTTTTTCTCAATAAGGTAGGTTACAAGGGAATCAGTTTTAACCTTTGATTCGATTCTTTTAAACACTTTAGATAAGGAAAAACCTTAAACTCTCATTACATTAACTACTCAATTGACATATGTAAACAGCTTGTAAAGAAACTAAACAAATAAAAAACATATTATTTAAACGTATTCATTTGGGCAAACAATTCCACAAATTATTTATTGTCAACAGATTCTTGGATAAATTAAGACAATGCTTTAAAAGGTAAAACGGTGTTCATATATTTTTTCTAAAAAAATACTATGAATATGTAGTGCTGAATATGAGGTATTGTTTATTTTTATAGCCCCAACGCCATAAATTATGGATTTTCAAAACACTTTTCCTTATCACAGATCTTTAGGTGACTAATGAAATAAAAACAGAATGATTTTTCTACTTCGAAGAATTTCAATCCTTTTTTTGCATTGAAATTGTTATTATATGAAAAAAAATGTTTCTTTTTAGAATCCTTAAACATCACAATAATTTTCTTGAAAAATAACGTCATAAAAAATAAAAAAATGTAGGTAGTAATACAGATTTAGTTTTTAAATAAGTGGTATTTCTGGCTAGATTTGTTTATACATATATACTATAGTTTTATGGGACTGTTTTTTTTGCTGTAGTAGACGGTGTACCTTTACGAGTTTATCAAAACATTTCATTGTTTGTTTTATAAGTTCTACAAAATTGTAGCTTATAAAAAGGTGAATTCGTTTGGTATCTAATGTAAATGAATCTATTAAAAAATTGGTAAACGTAAATAATTTCTCGGGATAATTTATGAGGTTCGAGATAGCTACTTTTTATTAATTTCTTTATTACTAGTTATTGATGTTAATTTTTGACATAAGTTTCTCAACTTTTTGTTTTCTCACTATTTTGTATAAAAACTACATGTATTCAATATTTTTTTTCATAAACCTTCAAACTATAAATACCAGTATTGAAAAGTTAATGATTAAGACAGTGTTGTAGAATATTCTATTCTCATAAAAAATCTAAGATATTCTGAGATAAATTACGTCAATAACATTTTCTGATATTTTAATTAAAGGGTATTAAAGATTGATAAATACTGTAATGATATGCTTGTCACAATACAAAAAATATTTCCCCGATATGCGACATTATTTGTAGAAATGGTCACGTAATGAAAAAAATGTGCCGTTTATTTAAAAAAAAATGGCACGTATCGCATGACCATAATGCGTTTATCTCGAACTTGAATCATAACTTGTTTTAGTTCTAAAAGCCTATTCATGAAAGTACTGCGAACGAGTTTTTTGACCTTGAATACTAAATTCGCACAGTGTAATCATCGGTAAGGCAAGTCAATTGTGTAGGAAATGTTTTTGAAATATATAAACACACACACATATATATATATATATATATATATATATATATATATATATATACACGCTCGAATATCATTCTGGAGGTCCCGGGTTCGACTCCCAGGGGGGGGGTCAAATAAATATAAGTAATATTTTCACTCTAATATTTATTCAATATCACCCTGGACTGGTACCTGAAGCGGATGGCTGATCACCTTTCCTTCATGTGTTAGCGATCAAGATAACACTGCGTTTATATGCAGTGCCCTATGCGCCATTGGGGTGCGGATAAGGGTTTGAAGAATATATATATATGTATATTTACATATATCTATCTATATAAATATATATATATTTATATATCTATATATATATATATATATATATATATATATATATATATATATATATATATATATATATATATATATATATATATATATATATATATATATATATATATATATATATATATATATATATATATATATATATATATATATATATATATATATATATATATATATATATATATATATATATATACACACACATATATATAACTAAGAGCAGGAAAGGTTACTCGTGACGTGATTTATAATATTGTTTTTACATCTTTAATGCAGGTATCCTCCATAATTTTAGAATTTAAATTGATACCTGGAAAGACCACGAGAACTTATTGAAACCCAAATTTAATTTTTATTTCTTGTTTTAATATTTTAAGATCCTAAAATAACAGTCAGCACTTTAAATAAATATGAATATTTTTACATTCTTGACAAATGATTTATTTAAAAAATGTTTGCCTTATTTTGACAACATAAATTTATTTATTGTCTTTTTACAAACATTTTTAAATTATGATTGCAATTGTACCTGTCAATTGAATTTGTAAATATAATAGTTCAATGGATACATAATATATTCATATAGAAAATATGAAAAATGTGGAACTGGTGTGAAAATGAAGATTTTCTTGTCAAAAGAATAGAAGATTCCTGATTCGGAAAACGTTTTTGGAATCGTGGTACGGGACTAAAGTGGTATTTTTCATCATTTTGGTAGCTCTTTCAACGAGTATAAACATTTAATCTGTAAAAAATTATAGCTAAGCTACAAAAAAAATATTTGTTAATAATAACTCGTAGCATTAATTTATCGCTGTGTTTTTTATGTATAATATAGAATATCACAAACTAATTTAGGAAATGATCAATTTTTACATATGCCAAACAACCTTAAAAATCCAGGTCCAAATAATTACCTTTGTAACATAATTAAGAGAGTGAAGCTCAAGAATCGTTGAAGCAATCGATGGAAAGCTACCTACCACGTGGCCTTTATTTTTTTCTAAATTTCATCACGTGGTCAACAACCTTAAGTAGTTGACCTTCTAACAATTCGTTATAAGAACACATAAAACAAAATTTAAAAAAAATCATCTGTCGATTTAAACACTCTTATCTACGAATGTACTTAATGTAACACTTAATGTTTATTCAGCGATAATCTTTTGCAAATACGTAAATATACCTGGAATTTGGCCTCAGCCTCTTTATTGGGCGAAATTCACTGCAAACAGTTCAACAATTTTATTTTATAATTATGTTTAAATTACGCAAGAATGCATATACAAATTGCTTTGCTTCACAAAATTTTATTTATACACCAACAGCTATAATTATCCTAATATATTTAAGAATTAAAAAGAAATTAGCTGATAGCTCAAATATTTTAATGTAGATCATGGGAAATGTCGTAACTTTTGTACATGATAGAAAAAAGAAGCCTACCTTAATTTGTTTTTGTTTTTGAGTCAAATTCTATGAACAATATGTTTTTCAAAACTTAAAACAGATTAGGTTATAAAATTGTACAGCTTAAAAAATAGTTATTTGTTAATAATAATATTTCGACGTACCGTATTTAGAAGCGTGTTTGTATTTGACTTTAAAGAAGGTCGGCTGTCCAAATTTAAAACACAGTAAGGGACATTTTTTTGTAGTAGGTTTTTTTTGCATTTTTGGACTAAGTAGAGTCTACTTAGTCCATAAATACCAAAAAACCTACTACAAGAAAATGTCCCTTTCTGTGTTTTAAATTTGGATAATCGAGGTGCCTATGCTATTGTGGGTCCATGACCAGGTATGCTCTTTTACCAGTTGTTAAAAATTGTGAGAGTGAGATGATTCTTAGAAAGAAAAAAACTGAAAACTAGTCCGCAAAATTCATTTCCCACTAATTGAATAAATTAATCGTATTTTCATATTTAATTCATTTACCCTTTAGGTAGTATTGCTAAATAATATGACTCTATAAGTTATTTGCAATAATAATAAATATTACTAAACAATTTTTTAAATTATTTTTACGCTAAATTATAATTGCAATGCTTTTGTTTTGGATTGTTTTAATAACACTATTTTCCCAAAATACTACTTCAAGGATATCAATTATTAGTAATTTAATAATTTTCAATCAATAATGTACATAAATAAATATGTGACTTTTATGTAAAACTTGTAGAATTCATTAACTAAAACAAATGGCAAAATGAAAGTTTATCAATAATATTGAGTTTAAAAAAAGATGTATGGAAATTTGATTAAACGAAAAATATTTATACAGCGCGATAAAACAGGTGATTTTAATTTAAATCAGTTTTCGCTGAGTTGTGGTTTCATTAAAATCGTACAGCTTAGAAAATGTGTTATTATACCTGTTCGCATAACGCAGAGTCCGCCACTCTCCGTGCACACTCATTGGTTGAGTGTACCGTAAAAACAAGAAAGAGTAGCATTAGGCCAAAGTTAGTGTCAGTCTATTTCTGCAAGAGCTGGAAGGCAGTTAGACTGACGATGGTTAATTAACCGATATATTTTTGTTCAGTTTTTATCAATTTCGAGAATGGTGAACGTTGCGCAGACATTGAGGAAACATGAATACACGATTTATGTCATCATAGCGAGTTAGTGCCGATCTGTTTATATTATTGTGCGAATTTGTGTGTAAATTTTGCTATCGTGCAAAAGAAAAGTCTTTCTGATCTGTGTGAAACTTTCTTACAACGCATTTTTTGTTGTAGTTGTTTTGTATTTCATCAATGTAAAGTGCAGAATTTCTTTAAAAAAAAGTTAAATGAGAATATACCTGTTTGTTAAATAATGTGTTGTGAATGAAGTTTAATGAAAGTGAAAGAAATTCTAGGGAAAGTAAAATGAATAAATTGGTTTAATTAACCGGTTTTTGTTTAGTTTCCCAACACCAGGATTTTTTATTCAATCAAAATTCATAAAGTGATTTTTTCCAGGTGGATTTGCATTCGCTTCCATAGGGAGCGCTTCGGGATGGGCTTCACCTTCGCTGGTGAAGTTGGCAGCCGAAGACTCACCGATCCCCCTGGATAGCAGTCAACTATCATGGGCGGCTTCCTTGCTGGCCATAGGAGGACTATCCATGTCACTTCCATTCTCCTACCTCCTCAACAAGATAGGCAGAAAACCGATGATTATGTTGATTTCCCTGATTTACATGTCAGGATGGATATCTCTTATCTTTTCGACGTCAGTCACGCATATTTACATCGGAAGATTTCTTCTCGGAGCTGCAGTCGGCTGCACTTATGGCTCCGTACCGGTTTACATCGGAGAAGTTGTGGGACAACATGTTAGAGGAGCCATAGTAACATTCCTGGTTATGGCTCAATCCATGGGAAGCCTATTCGAGTACATCATTGGCCCATTGGTATCATTCCATACTCTGAACTCTGTTTCCATACTGATACCTATACTTATGTTTATCTCTTTCCTGCTGATGCCAGAGACTCCTTACTTTTTACATAAAAAAGGAAGAAGCAAGGATGCTGAGAGAGTACTGATGAAGTTCAGAGGCTGTACGAATTTAGAAGAAATCCAAGAAGAACTCAAGAGTATGCAGAAATTTATAGACGAAGACTCTGCGAATTCTAATTTCTTGCAAATTCTCAAGCAATTACTGGAACCGAAGTCGAGAAAAGCAATCATCATAATAACCGTTCTGATTCTGGGTCAGCAATTCACTGGTGTAGTCGCAATCAGCAATTACATGCAGACGATATTTATGGAAGCTAATTCTCCTATACCACCTCAGTATGCCGTACTGCTCTCGGAAATACTTTCAGACATTTCTGTGATCGTAACTAGTGTTGTCATGGATAAATTCGGCAGGAAACCGCTGTACGGACTATCGGCCATTATTTGCATGCTATCGAACGTGTTGTTAGGGGTGTTTTACTACTGCAAAGCTACTGGCTCTGCAGGCGCGGAACACGCTTGGATACCGATGGTTGGGGTGTTCATCCTAAGAATGGGTTTCGACGTCGGTATGGCGCCTGTACCAATGGTAGTGACAAGTGAAATATTATCATACAACATCCGTGGTTATGTTTCCTCTTACATGGCTTTCATCCAAGGCGGGTTTATGGCTATCGTGATCAAATTATTCCAGATAATAAAGGACGACGCCGGGCAGTATTACGCGCATACAATATTCATAATCTTTATTATCGTACCAACGGTGTTTATTATGTTCTATATGCCCGAAACCAAAAATAAGTCTCTTCACGAGATCCAACAAGATTTTGTAAAATCCAAGAAGGATAACAATAGCCTTAAAGTAGATTATACGAACGAAGCATACGTCAAAGATGCAGCTTAGAAATATGTTTAAAAAATACTAGAATTACGATAAAATGTGTACAAACTATTAAAAAATCCAACGAAATTATTTTCTTTTTACATATTTATGTAACTGTATATTAAATTTAAACGTTTAAGTTGGGAGTTTAAAAAAATATAATTACATTAAAAAAAATCATGTAATTTTTTCACTGAAAAATATCTAAATTGCTTGTTTGTGAACAATTTTAACGAATCGGAACAAAAAACAATCTTGACCGCTAAAATACACTGGCGGCATCGTCGGTATATCGACGTTCGCGCTTCTAGAAAACAATACCAGGGTCGATATATCGATTCTCAGCACTCTAACGGTAAATGAAAACATCAATATTCGTGTAAATTTATAGAAATAGCATAAGATTATTATTTATATTTTATTAAATAAGTCTATTTTAAAATATTGTAATTAGATGGTAATAGTACGTTTCTTCTTCTAAGCCATATCCTCATCTAATGGTGCATAAGGCAAGCATCGTATTAACGTAGTATTTTCTTGATCGTTACTTATATGAAGACAAGTTAATCAATCCTGCGGATCAGGTATCAATCCAGGGTAACATTGAAGGAATATTGGATCGAAAAATAATGAATATTTATTTTTACCCTCCAGCCGGCCCCGGGAACAGAACCTGAAACCACAAGCACGGTAGCTAAACGCGCTAACCATTACACTTCTTACGAAGGTAAACGTTTGATAACAGTTAGTTTTATTATTGAGATTATAAAATAATTAATGCGTCTGACGCATGTTGAAAACATTAACAAGATTAAAAATATTTTATGATCTCATTATAAAAATAGTGGAACCTCTCATAACGAGCATAATTCGTTCCAGAATCTTACTCGTTGAGCTAAACATTTTTTTGTTTTGACTAGCGTGTAAATCCGGGCTCATAAGTGAATGTCGTGATAAAGGGACTTACCCTTTCTCTGTAACTCGTAATGCGAAATGTCGCTCGTTAAGGGAGCAACTTTATCATTATTTGTTTTGCTTGTTACGCGAATCACTCGCTATGAGAGGTTCTACTGTATATTATTATAACCCGCAATATAAAAATGTTCCTTAGGTGTTAAGTATTTTTAAATATCATAGTAATTTTATATGTAGTATTTTATATTTTTTCATAAAACAAATGTGCCAAATAAACACTTTATTATAGAAACTGTTCGTTTCATTATTACATACATGTTTCACAATCCACATTCTATCTCTTTCATCAACATTTTTTTCTTCATGAGAAAAAGAGATGTCGATATTTGAACTGATTTGATGATCCAACATTACATATGTATGTACCTACATGAAATCGACGTTCGTGAATGCAAGTGAAAGTTCGTACTTGACATGTGTCCATACATATTCATATGTAAATTCTAGCAGAGAAATATCTATTCAATTTGTGTCTATAGTAAAAAGGATTAGAATATTTGTACTCTTTATTGATATTTTTATTAGATTACTAAATATGGTAAATAAAAGCATTATTCTGGTGAAAATACCTCCGGAAAGATGAAAAAGAGTGTCAATATAGTGTTTGACAGACATTTTACCAATTGATTGACATTTGAGATTTCTTATTGACGGAAAATGTAGAGAGCTTTATTAAAAGAAATTAATTTTTATTTGATTTAAAATGAAAATTAAAGACAAAACCAGCCGTCACGTCGCTTTTTCCCAGAGCTAGGCATAGAAAACTGAACGCCAGACTCAGAAAATAGAATCTTTGCTTCTTCTACAATCATGCATCTCTTTATAAATACATAGCCTACGATTATTCTGAAACCTGAAAACTTTCATGTATTCGAAATACTTGTTCATGACAAGTTTTCCTCGCTCTTCCCTTGCTCCTATTTTCAAATACATTCACCTAAAAAATGTTTTACTATTCTGATTTCACCATTTACACACCATTTACTCTGTTCCCAGCATTCGATCTCCTTTTTATATATTTATCACTCTTTCCATCTTTAGAAAACATACTCCCCGAATAAGCGAAAACATCTACTGTTTAATTTAAGAAAATGAGGAATTGTGTGAATCGTTATGTGAGAAAATAAAAGACATAATTTATTGTAATCAGAAATTTCTCAATGACGGAACGCGATATTATTAAACACGGGACAAAATTGAATTTTATATAAAAAATTGTAAAGAGTTAAAGAAAGTAAAATCAATATATTTTACTGATGTTCCGCTATCACTCTCCAATTAAGACAGTAAACACATTGAGATCATTAAGTGACCGTACCTGGTATCATTGAACATATTTTCCATTTCGCATAACTTATTTAAATAAGACTCCATTTGAAATGGTATTTATTTTTACTTTAGAGTAAAAAATAGAAAAAAAATAAACCTAATAAACTATTTTCTATTGATATCTCTTCATAGACGAAGAAATAATATTGTAGACTGGGCATTTACAGGGCTTACGACTTATCATTGGCTGGTTAAGTAATGACTTTATTTAGTGTAACATTCTCCTTCTACCTATTGACAACCACACTACTCATGGGTAGAATAATGAATGTTACACATGTATAAAATTATCGATTGAAACAGCCTATGGCAGGTCATAAGCCATGTAAATACCCAGGCTTCTATATTTTTCCCATCTTTGTTGGTATATTAATAGCTTCAAAGTGGAGACTAACCCTGAAATTGTTGAACACACTCAAAATATTGTGTAACTTGATAAACCGTGAATTTAACTTACTAGAAAAAAACTATTCATCACCGTCTATAGGGATAAGCAAAGAGAATAATGTATGGTGATTTTTTTTATCTTTGTTATAGTCTAGCAGATGTTTTCAAAGTTTTATCTTTAAAATATCTTGGATTAAATTTTAAGAAATATTAAAATACATTTTTTAAAAATACCTTAAAGAGTTAACTAAAAAAAGATTGTTGTAAATTTAAAAATAAACAATTTATTCATCCGTTCTCATCCTCTTTTCGGATTACTCAAAATAAGAAACACTCAGAAGTCATTCTATTGTCAAATCCACTGTCTCCCAGCGAGCTTTAAAGTTAAGCCTGACATATAAAATTCAGTGTGAAAAACTACCCTCTCAAAAGTCGCACGGGTGGATTTCTTTCTTGCCAGATCAAAAGTTTTAAAGGAAACACGAGGAATGAGACACTTTTCAAAGGGTGATAGTTTGGCCTGAGAGGGATGGAAACATCGCGATAGGGGTGTCTTCAATCACGTTGCCATGGCGACCGCATCTCCCAATATCCAACATGGCCGCCGATCGCAGAGGGATCCGCCGTTTGTTGGGAGGAAAATAGAGAATATTTCACACAACTATACGCGGTTGCGTGGAGTGGAAGATTTACATGGTACACTTTATGTCTCAAAAACATGTGCTATTAAACATGTTTTTTAACTTATATATTAATATATAGCTCTTAAGATCTCGATACGTATCAAAACTGTCATTATAGTAGGAAATATAGAAGGGAAGTAATGAAAAAAAAGACCCAGCAGGAGTTTTGTGAAGATAGGTGTCGTATCATATAAAAATTTCTATTTTTTTCACAAAGAACCGAAAAATCTGCTACATGGACCGTAAGCTAACTTTTAATTTAAAATTTTTGCATAAGTATGTGTATTAATTTGAATCAAATTCAGTTTAATTATTTATCTATAACACAAACATTGAATATAACCCTAGAAAGATTGTTAATATTTCTTTATCGTCTAATAATAGGTCATAATCCTAGCAGTTCAAACTTTGTGAACTCCCAGACTACTATATTCACTTCGTATAAAAGCTATATGGTCTCTGTTTAGACATCCATAATAAATAATTTACGTTATTTAAGCATGAAAATTCTTTGATCCTTTGATGGTGATGATAAGTAAATATGCATTTATATTTTTAATTGATTCCACATTAACTTTGTGGAATGACATGTTGATTATTTAAAAAAATATATTACCCAACCAACTTCTATATATCCCTTAATATATATATTTTTTGGTTTTACTATTCACCTATAGATGAAAAGAACTTTAGTTTTCGAAACTAGTCTTGTGTAATGAAATGAAACTTAATAAGTGGTAATATTCATACGTTGAATTAAAAAAATATATATATTGACATCTATGCATTGACAACAATCTACTGAATGTAATCGAAATTCGTCCGAAAATAAATACGAATAAAGAGGTTCGGATTAAAATTAAAATAAACCTTAATCCCATTGTCTTTCGACACGTCTATTAAGCATTCATTAAAGTTTCACAATATCACGATTAACAAACGAAATAAAAGAGTTTAATCACATGAGTAAGCACATACGTATTATTGTAATTTCAAAGCATTATTACTATTTCAAAACGAATTTAATTCACCGTCATTACATAAAAGTATTTGGACCATTAATTCTATGTTTTTTTTAAAAAGACTGCTTCGGTGAAGGGCTTTGATAATTAATAAAGGGAAATAAGTAATTTTACCATGAAAAGCCTTCATGCTTCGTTCATGTATAAAGGTATACGACAGTATACACTGTGCGTAGCTTCCTTCACCTATAAACATCATCACGTACTAGAACAATTTGGTTGACTGACACCTTGAATCGTGAAGGTGAAATATTATTGACATATAAACTAAAATTCAATGGACCAAAATAACATAATGAACTCACGTCAATCACAGCACATCAGCATAAGGAAATAAATGTGTTTCAAGGAAACTATGATTATTGTCAATAATATATAATATTATACAAATTTATACATGCAAACATTCTTGGAATTAATGGCAGGTTATTAACAATTAATACCATGAAAAATTACATATTCTCACATATTATTATATGCTCGCTGTACCCAGCCTAGAATTGCTGTGCCGCAGTTGGAAAATATGGTAAATAAAGAAAATAGACAGCACACATTTCTATTTTGTAAAATTTTACAATGCTTGTGATGTGAAGAAAATATAAAATAATCTACAAAACAACAATGCAATCGAAAATGGTGTCAAGAAGCACGTTGTCCGCCATAAGTAATATTTAGTATTATACGTGTTAGATTTTGGCTTTAACAGTTGGCGCTGCCATTACGGTAAATACTGCTGTTTAATAAAAAGTATAATCTATTATATTTTTCTTTATAAATATATTCTTTATAATATTCAAAAGCAAATTCATGTTAAAATTTCAAAGCAACCTGAATATTTGAACCTATTAAATAAAGGATTTTGAGATTTTAAGATAATAAATTTTACACAAAGGGAAAATTATATTTTTACAATGAATGCGTCAACGTATGTATTTACATGTATAATTTTGTAACATAATAAAATGAAATGGAATAATAAATAGGTACATGTACAAGTGTGTAATAGTATATTGATATGTTTTCTTTATTGCGTCATTTTAAAACGCATTGATTTAATGTAACAGCCTACATGTTATTTAAGTATTCAGGCTACGTCGAATGCATGAATTATTGACAATCTCAATAGTTTAATGTGAAATTTTAGGTTGTATTGTAACATTCACCATTCTACCTATGATAGTACACTTCTTCATCTTTGTTGAGATATCGATAATATGAGAATTTATATATATAAATATATATATATATATATATATATATATATATATATATAAATATATACATATAAATATATATTTATATATATATATATATATATATATATATATATATATATATATATATATATATATATATATATATATATATATAAATATATATAAATATATATATATATATATATATATATATATATATATATATATATATATATATATATATATATATATATATATATATATATATATATATATATATATATATATATATATATATATATATATATATATATATATATATATATATATATATATATATATATATATATATATATATAAATATATATATTTATATATATATATTATATATATATATATTATATTATATATATATATATATATATATATATATATTAAAATATACGATATGAATAACTTCTAAATAGAGTAAATATATATATATATATATATATATATATATATATATATATATATATATATATATATATATATATATATATATATATATATATATATATATATATATATATATATATATATATATATATATATATATATATATATATATATATATATATATATATATATATATATATATATATATATATATATATATATATATATATATATATATATATATATATATATATATATATATATATATATATATATATATATATATATATATATATATATATATATATATATATATATATATATATATATATATATATTAAAATACACGATATGAATAACTTCTAAATAGAGTAAATTGGTCATTTGTGAACAAAAAATTAAACACACTCAAAATGTAACAATTATTTTTCGTTAAATTTACAAATCAAATCAGTACTACGTACTTTACAATGGTTGACTTGTAGCATAGTATAAAACATAATCAGTTTTTCTTTACATTTACTAAGTAAGTCAATAAGTTTTTTTATATTAGATACTGTATATATAATATGTATTATGTTAAAGGCCGTTCAATAAATTAATAAAAACTACTTTGAAATGCAATATGGTTGGCTTGTGACGCAGTACAAAATATAATTAGTTGTTCGTTAAATTTACTAAGCAAGTCAATACTATTTTACAATAACATATGGTTGACTTATGACGTAGTACAAAAAGTTTTACATGGAAAACAATTCGTTTCAAATAGAAGTTGCAAGATTTAATATACGTAAAAGGCATAAAGCAAGTATTGATCTAGCCCTGGGTATAGCCAGACTCTTACGTTTCATATGTGATCTTGCGTACCTATGTACAATATATTCTTCTTGAAAGTATTTGAAGTGAAAAGGGTGAAAAGAAAACAGAAAAATAAGGGATTTTATATTTTGCTTCTACCTACGAAAATAAATTCAGTAGATATATAACAGTAATGAAACTCGACTTCTTTTCTCTATTGAGTTTTTATTTACGACATTTACGATCCTAAGGTCTCCAGAATCAGATTGAAAACAACTCAATTAAGAATGAAAGTAAAATACGCATACAAAAATATAAAATAACATATTAATTTTGTTATTCGTGGAGTAAAAAAAACTAGAAAAACAAAAGCCAATCACGAAAAGCAAATTTGTGATAATCACCTGAACTAAATTCATAAAAAGTGTATTTTTCTCCGTATTTTGTAATAACAGAATATTTTGTTAGTTATTTGGAATTTTTAGAGGTATCCGTACATATTTTTGTATTTTAAGACTAAAAATTATTATGAATACCGTTCATTCACCATAAAATAAAGATCGGTATGGGCTTGAATGGTATGTTCTTGAATTTTTTGTGATTTTTTTTCCGATTGAAAAATATAAAATATCCCTTCGTCAAAAATCAAACCCAATGTTGTTTTTATCCAATACTATTATATTTCCTTTAATTTACTTTCAGTTAAGTCATTTTTGATAAGAAAAAGAAATGATTCTAATAAAACAGAAATAAACCGAAGCATAAGTGAAATATCTTTCTCGGATATTTTCAGCCGTCTTACAGCAAGCAATTTTCTTATTAGATTGAGACAAATGAATTCCGAGAGAAATATTGTAGGTAAGTATTTTGTTCTCTCGACTCTTTATTGGGTTTTCTGGTTTAATATCAACTAGAGTTATATTAGAAACGTATATGGAGATTTAAATTCGCTATTTTATTAGAAAAATGATTACTTTTTGATGAAAGGATTTCAGAAACACAAACGATATTACTTTTACTAGGCACATGTTTCAGTGAAATCAATATCATTTGTGATTTTATAACTTTGTTAAAGTATTACTGTTTTGCTATATTAAATTTAAAATACTAGTTTCGCAAGAGCAGCCTCCCCACACATTGGTGATTAAAATCTAATATGAGTTTAAAAATGAAACAGCTTTTACAATTGATAGAAATGGGTCCATTGCACTTTTGTGGTAAAGGCAGCGGAGGAGGGGAAGCAGAGTTTAAGGAAAATTACATGTTTTTTAAATGTATTTTTTTCAATCATTTATTGTTGCGCTTTTATGGGTAATTTGATGTAAACGTTCGAAGGAAAAACAATTACAAAAAACAGAAAAAAAAATTAGGTAGATATCGTGTTTGTTAATTTATTGTTAATAGTAAACTCAAGTTAAGCTCACACAATGACGTTTACGCATTAATATAACCATGATATTTATAAAGAATTAAAAATTAAGAACTGATTGATTTTTAGTATGTTTTTTTACCTATTTAAATTTGATTGCATTTTCGTATTATTTAATTTCATTAAGGATATGAAGTTTTAATTTTGAAATGAATATAAGTTATCCAATATATTTCAAGTATAAAATGGGAATTAAAAAGTGAAAAGATTATTTGAAGATTTTATCGTGAAAATATTTTGAGTATATAAATTTTTCGAGATTTAAAAAAAAAATAAAGTCATGTAGAGAATTGAATAAAGAATCTGAGTATTATTTTTAACATTTGCATTTAACCATATTATCTTTAAATAATATTAGAAAAAAGAAATAATTATTTTTTTAAAAGTACTTTTTAGTACAGTAAAGTTTATTGATTAGGTAAGGTGATTTTTTAAAAATAACATTATACTTATCGTTCCTCGTTCACATTGTGTAATACCACTTTTATTTCATTTTTTGTGTAAAATCTAGATTTGAAATTTTGCCATATTTTACATAAGTCGTTATTTCGTAGAATATAAATTTGAGTTATAAAATATTGTTTTCCGTTTGCGCATGCCCGCGAAATTTTAGCATCCCCCGCATAATATCTTCTTATTCCGAAGTGTTACAAGGGAAGTATTTTCTTTTACATTTTTTCTCTCACTTATCTTCCAAACTTCAAAGCCAAAATGTTTCATCATTCAATACAGTATGGGCTGAAAGTTAGTGAAACTTTTCCATATAAACTTGGCGGAAACTTTCAAGCCATATGTAATAAATGTAAACAGCTTCTGTGGGAAATGTTTTGTTGTCAGTTGAGGTTTTGTTTGTGAAATGGAATCCAAGAATATTTTCATAAGTAGAGTTAAAAATAAAACTTGTATTATCCATTAATATTTGACACTCCTTCCTCGCTCACTCCTTTCAAGAACGTCATATATCAAAAAACTTGATTTTTTAGGAGAACGTTTTTGAAGTTTAAAAATATAATACAATGTATTAAAAATAAATATCAATACACTCATTGAACATTTTACTGTGCAACAGATCTTTTTAAGTAAAATCTGAAGGTTTTTTCTCCATTTGATAATATTTTGTATATTTAAAAAATAATAATTAAACAATACCTTTTCTTAAAAATGCAAAAACTTCACTTTTTGCCCTGTAGCGGGTAAATATTAAGTTTAAAATATGGCTCTTTTGCTGGGATATAGTACATTTTCTTGGCATTCCGAAAACATGCTTAACTAAAAATTGACGATTTTTGATTTATGACGTTCTTGAAAGGAGTAAGCGACCTGTTATATTTCCTAAATATTTATATGAAAATTATGTTAACTTTTAAAATAAAATACTACAATATTCATCAATCAATTAATATGTTTGTAATCATTTATGTTCTTATTTTTCTATGTATTTTTAATAATGTTTGCAACATATGAACCTTAGAGGCTTGAAAACTTGTCCTCAAGGTTTGAAATAGAGCTAAATGAATATATATCTGCTATTTTTAATTTTAAATATTTTTCACTACATTTTTCGTTGGTAAATTTTTCATTTAATCAGACTATGCCACAGCAAGGCATGATTGGGTGAAGCTATTCTCAAGTAATAATTTTCCGAATAGTGTTTAATGAGGGGAAAAATCATAAAAGCATTTTAGTAGATATATTAAAAATTTATGCCGATTTAAGTACTTAATTGTTTAAGTCTCAGTTTATTATATGTGTATATAATCAGGTGTATTCTGTATTTGATTTCTTCTTTTGTTGATGAGTAGATAATTTGCTGTTAGAAATTATTTATTGTTGTAATTACATATTGATAAAGGATAGTATATTCAGGTCGGATATCCTGCTATAAAGTGATCTAATAAATGTTACGTGTAAAAAGAAAATAAATTTATATTAATCAATTAATTTTTAACCTTGTAATAATAACACGATTCATTCACAGTTACAGTACAAAAATTATTGCCTGTAAAAAAGGCAAATAGTTCTTAATCAGTTATGATTCAGTACTTTAAGAAAAGATAAAAATTGCAACATAAAATAATTTTTAAAATATAAACTTTTATTTTAGTAGTAAAACATTTAATGTTGAGATCGGATTAGAAAATGCGTTACTCAATATTAGAGCATAAACATTTTGAGAGAACATGTATTTATTTATGAATTTCATAAAATTTTGTGATGAAATAAAACGTTGTATCTCATACACAAAATAGTGCTAGTTTGTTACAAACGTAAAAAGTTTATCGCGCGGTAATAAAGTTCTCGTATTTACGCCATTCCAAATTAAAGCCTCCCGTATACCCACCCTCTTGAACACACGCTCTAAATACTCTTACTTAACTCGGTCAGGAAGTAGAATTCACAAACGTCCGGACTAGCGCGAATAATCCCGTTTTAAACAGGAATCTTCCGGCGCTTTATTTAAGCCCTCATCTTGAAATCGAGATCACGAAATCCGCCCTTGCACAAAAAGAGTCGTGTTAAATTTAAAAACTTAGTCCGAGGGGTTGGTGAGACGAAGGCACTTTTGCGCAGTTGCCCCGCTTGTCTTTTTGTTTGTTTTGCCAAGGGAGTGTTCAAGTTCAAATGAGTTTCTCGGATACCCCTTAATATGTGTTCGCGAGTAATAGGGTAGTACGGAGTTGCGCCTGTGTTCGTGTAGGTCTTTGTACGAGACGTCGCTAACTAAATACAAGCAGATGGGACTAAGTAAGAAACTGTCGGGAACCTTGACCCAGTATTCAGAGTCGAGACTTACTCAGGGAGACTTGAGACGCCCGTACTTGCATATAAATGTACTCGTACACTCACTTAGACACTTCCTCACGAATGGAAATTAGTATTTAATTCACAATTTGTAAACGAAAGTTATTAGGTTTTTACCCAGTTTTTTCACTAATTTATGAATTGAAAAAATGATTATAATTTCCATGTCTCGTATTTACGTATGGGTTATGTTCTGATTTTAAATAAAAACCTGTTTTTTGTTTGTTTGTTTTTGTATAAAAGGTCAATTAAGACGTATTAAATTAGGAGAGTACGTACTTTTTAATATGTAATATGTGGCGTTATTTTGATAAAATTTTAACCTTGTAAATACTTTTTTTTGTACTAAATCCTGTATCCTACTCTAGTTTATTAAAAATCCTTAAATTTTCCTCCTTGTGTATCGATAGTTTACAGTGATATATGTACCTAATAGCACGAGTCTCCGTTGTATTTAATTATTTAAAAATAATAAAAATGCAACAAAAGAAACAACAAAAAATCTCTTCCGCTGAAAATGAGCCCGTCATCTGTTCAAGATAGAAGCGAAAAGCCACAATGACTAAGAAAATGAATCTTTATTTTATTGTTTGTACGGCACCTTGAAAAACATATAACCTTCTCCTTCCTGGAATTTTTTTTTTTATACCATACCCTTTTTTTATCTCTTAATGTTTTTAATAGTTATTATCACATAAATGTGGAATTGTTTAATTGGCTTTATTTTAATTTATGTAACTATTTTTGTTAATGTAATGTAATGCTTATTATTGTTAATGTAACTATTGTTAATTATATACTTTTTTAAATGTAAAGCTGTACAATTCCCGAATAAATAACAATACTAAAAAAAATAAAAAATAAAGTTAATTTGATTCCATTTAAAGTATACCATATAACCATATGCAGCCTACATACTGCCTTTCACTGTTTTTCGTTGGCTTAAATTGATTTTGTTATAACAATGTTTTTATTTTTCAATAGGCTGACAGTTCTTATTAATAATATTTTAATTAATTGCTGTTTACGTGGCAGGTTGTAGTCCCGTGGTTAGTATCGCTGACTCTGAGTCATAGTTTCTAATTAAAGGTTCGAATCCACTCTACATCAACTTAAAACTAACTAACTAACCATCACGCCGCTTCCCCGCAGGGGTAGGCAGAGAGAATAGAACGCCACACCACTCTGTCTTTGCAAACATTCTTCGCCTCTTCCACGTTCATGCATCTCCTCATACATACCCGCCGATTGTAACGACTCCTAACCTGACCACTTTCAAGTATTTGGCATATCTGCATATCTACATCAACTTAATGCCTATATAACGGACCGCTTAGACCCACAAAAATAGTTAGAAATGTAACTATCCGTGTTTATAATAGTTTTGCGTTTATGTAATGTAATAAATGCGTTCCCTCGGACGAATGTGTGGAAAAATAATTGCATGACAGAAATAAACATAAGCTTATTAGAAAAGAATATATGTATGATTCAACTAGGGATAATTAAAAAGTTTGATAAAAGTTCTTTGAGGAGGTATGGATATATGAAGCGAATGGATAACGAGAGAATGACTTAGAAAGTATGTTCGGCAAATATGAAAGGGAGAACAGAACGAGAACGGCGAGATCAATCCGAACCTAAAATATGGTGGTGTCAAAAGTTTACGTAATCGGAGAGCATATCGCTCACTCCTTTCAAGAACGTCATAAATCAAAAAACTTGATTTTACAGGAGAACGTTTTTTAAGTTTAAAAATATAATACAATATGTTAAAAATAAATATCAAGCAACTTACTGAACTTTTTACTGCGCAACAGATCTTTTTAAGTAAAACCTGAAGGTTTTCTTCTCCATTTGAAAAATATTTAGTTTACAACATTTTGAGTGTGTCCAAATACTTGTTCACAAAATCTGGATTATCTCCAATTACAGGAGTTATTTTCATATTAGTTATAGTCAAAAAATAATATTTAGTTTATTTAAAAAAATAATTAAACAATACCTTTTCTTTAAAATGCAAAAACAACACTTTCTGCCCTGTAGCGGGTAAATATTAAGTTAAAATTATGCCGCTTTTGTTGGGATATAGTACATTTTCTGGGCATTCCGAAAATATGCACAACTGAAAATTTACGATTTTTGATTTATGACGTTCTTGAAAGGAGTGAGCGATATATGACTAGGTGTATGGACGTGAAGGAAACTAGGAGTGTATGTCAGGACTGACAAGTGTGGCGTTCCATCCTCTCTGCCTGCTTCTGCAGGTAACGACGTGATGGTAGTAGTAGTAGTAGTATAATAAGTTTTATCACAATTTACTTATTAAATTAAATGTTAAAATCAAACACTGTTTTTTTTTCGTCTACTTATTTGTATTTTATTGTTAAAAACACATGAAAAATAAATATTTAAAAATATTTTTTATTAAACTGTAATACTATATAGGCATTTGCCTTTGACTCACATACATATGTGTGTACGTAGAAAAATAAATTCATATTAGTTCAATAACATTTACGGATAATTCAATGACGCCGATAAAGCAACGGTTGGAATAAAAGGTAAATAATATACCGACCGATAAATTTGATATCACAGCAGAGTGGAGTGTATTTTGAATAAAGTAATATGCAAAAACTTCACGGATCATTTAACGTAATTTACAATAAGATCAAATGTATCCGTGTTATTGCTCCGGGGGAACGGATGGGAGCAGATCGCTTTATTGGAGCATTCTGATGTACGAACGATTGAATAATACCGTGCATCCGCAGTTTTAATAAAATTGGTTTTTATTGTATTTTCCGTCTGGGTTTTAGAATAAGTCGTGTAAACGTAATGTATCATCGTACCTACAAGAAGAATCCAATGCTCTGTATGAAACCTGCTCGCATATTGCAGAAGGGAACTGAGTTTTAGTATTAGTACATAAACCCTGATGATGACAAGGTTCTTGTCGAAACCGGTTGGAAAAAGTGTACGAATAAAAAGTGGTTAAAACAAAGTTGTTTTGTTTTATAAAGTTTATAAAATGTGCCACAAAGTATCTGCGAAAAACTTTCAAGAAACTGAGTTTTATTAAATTGAGAAATTAATATTAATGTAAGTGTTTGGTAGAAATTGTCCGCCTCCGTAGTGCAATGGTCAGCATGCTCGGCTACCGTTCTGGAGGTCCCGAGTTCGATTCCCAGGGGGGGGGTGTCAAATAAACATATGTGATTTTTTTCATTCTAATGTTTATTCAATATTACCCTGGATTGGTACCTGAAGCGGAGGGCTGATCACCTTTCCTTCTTGTGTTGACGAACAAGATAACACTGCATTTATATGATGTAGTGACCTATGCACCATTGGGGTTTGAAGGAATGAATTGGTAGAAAGATAGACATTAAAAAATCGACGGTATTTTTGTCCGCCTTTGTAGCGTAGTGATTAGTTCATTTGGGAACAGGATGTCCCGGGTTCGATTCCCAGTGGTATTAAAATAAACAAGTGTGGTTTTTAACTGTAATTTTAATTTATTATCACCCTGGGCTGGTACCTAAGCACAGGAATGATCACCTGGCCTTCATGCTATGAACGATGCAGTGCCATATGCATATTGGGTGCGGATTCAAAAGATTTTTAATGTTTGTAACACTTTACTTATACACTATTCACAAAATTAAGGTTAAATAATGCGAAATAAACATTTGATAAAAAGTTAACGTGTGGTAAAGTATATTGATATATCTGTCATTTTAAGTTTTTTTTTTCTTCCTTCATATAAAATGTACAAAACGAAAATTCGGCAAAAAATCATACACTATTATAATATTACGTGTATTTCAAATTTAATCATTTATTTATTGGTTCGGCAGTTATTTAATAATACTATCTATCCATTTTTTTTTAAATTTATATATTTTACTTGGTACCACTATCCCCCCTTTAATATACCCACCCCCCTTCTATTTAACCACTATTTCTTCAAATTTATTGTGACTTGTATTTCGATAGATTCAGCATTATTATTAACGGTGTTTATTGCCGTGATTGAAAATGATACTGGATTCGTCAAAATATGTAATCATTATTTTTTTTAAATACACACACGTTTCAAAAATGTTTGTATTCCATATAACATACCAATGCAATAAAAATTATTACTCTACTTTTAATTTCATTTTTATATGCACATAGGTATGTTATAATAAAAACAATACAAAAAAGTTTTGTTTAAATATTTATATGCTAAATTGCAAATCTTTTGTATAACGCTGTGTATTCAACCCGCAAATCCAAACAGATGTACCGTTATATTTTATTACAACGCATTCTGAATATTATGTAGGTAAAAAAATGACGCAATATTTCACGTTAAAGAATTTATTTAAAACACCCTTGTATTATTTCAACATTGATTTATAAGCTATTAAACCCTTTGATCCGGGCAAAATGCAAAACTGCGTGTACGACAATGGGGCACTTTTTGTCCTTTTTCACAGGAGATATAGCTCTCAGGATGTGAAAGGGTTGAATCGAAAATCAATGATACAGAATTAAACAGCTATCGATGACAATAAGATCTCATCCCTTTGTGAAAGTGGGTAGCTACAACGGTTAGTTGAATATCTTTTATGGAAAATGAGATAATACTTGACATAGAAATAATATATAACGATTTTATAGCGATTACTCATTAATTTTCTGTTTTATAAAAAAAACTTTGAAAATGGAAAAAATTGGTTATTATTTAAACACGACGAACTAAAAAACGAACCAAAAATATATAGACTTTAATCCGTTTCTGATTAAATAACCGTAAGAATTTAACTTAACTCTTACTTAGTTATTAGTAAGAGTCTAAGTTTTATAAAATATTATTATAAGTATTACTTTATTTAGATTTTAAATGAGCACTACTAGTTTCAGAAGAATAGTTCTTCCATCGACGGTAATTTGGAACTTCGTTAATTTAAAAACGATAAAACGATAAATATTTAGTTTTATAATTTTTTTAAATCATAAATAAGTCAAATGTAATTATGATAAGTATATTTTTATTAAATCACAAGTAATTATTTCATTAAAATTATATTTATTATCAAAGTAATATAACCTACTAATACATTATTTTGATAATATAGGTATACATATATATATATATATATATATATATATATATATATATATATATATATATATATATATATATATATATATATATATATATATATATATATATAAATATTTATATATATATATATATATATATATATATATATATATATATATATATATATATATATATATATATATATATATAAATATTTATATATATATATATATATATATATATATATATATATATATATATATATATATATATATATATATATATATATATATATATATATATATATGTTTATTTTATTTATTCTTTTTAATTATTGTAATTTATTTATTCATTCATTTATTTTTGAAAACATATTACATACATAAGTCATATATATTATATTCTCGAGGAGTAATTTCTATAATTTATTTTGGAACATGGGATTAAGGTTAACAAGACTGGAACACAAACAATAAAATTTAAAAAAAAATGTTTTTTTAAATAGCCAAAACTAATACATAGCAAAATATAAAAAACAATTAACAGAACAAATATTTTTCTATGATAAAATGAATCATATCATCGAAAATTGTGCTTAGTAGTAACTGCACTGTGCTCCGTGAAATATTTTATAGTTTCATGACATTATTCAATTGCATCTTTCAAACAAACTAATTAATTGGTTATCGTAATAAAGGTCGACGATATCTCGAGCGTAATTCTAAATACATTCAATGTATGACTATTATTTGTTTAACAGTCTTATGTCAAAACATTTCATTTCCTTATCTATTATAATATCCACACTAATGAGGTGAATTGGGATATTCCGAAAATTCAGTTGTTTTTTGAACGCTACACGGTCAAGATGGAAGAAACTCCAATCGAAATATAATAATTCTCTCTTTTTTGTCATCTCGTTAGTATTTGACAATGCTTCAATTTGTGAGGAAAAATTATTACGTAGCCCTCGTGGCATTATCATGTAAGTAGCTTTTATTTTTATTTTTTAACATGTTATTATTATGGAAATAATAAATATTTCATAATTTTTTTGAACCTTTAATTCTTTGATACATCAGGGACAAAATTTTAGTTTTTAATTTAAGTTTTACTTGGTAAATACCACTATTTTTTTAAATCTATTGTGATATGTGTTTCGATGCATCATAAAGCATTGGTGTATACCGAGTAAAACTAAAATTAAAAATGGATAGATTTTATCATACAAAGTAACTACCGAATCAATTAATGAAATTACAGATATCCGGAATTAAGATTTATATGCATATAAAAATAAATAATTTAATAATCTGAAGATGACTTATTGTTTTAAACATATATTTAAATTATATAATATATTTTTTTAAGGTTCTCTTGCATTTACGTCTCTTGGAGGAGCTCTCTCGTGGTCGTCTCCATCTCTCGTCAAGTTAAGGGAACCTGACTCTCCAATACATCTCACAGCTTCTCAAGAATCGTGGGTCGGATCTTTTTTGGCCATCGGAGCAGTTGCTAACGCTATCCCTTACACCTACTTCTTCAACACTTCTGGAAGAAAATGGTTGATAATGACTCTCGCACTCTTCTACGTCAGCGGTTGGATGGCTCTAATTTTCGCAAGCGAAGTGATCCATATTTACATCGGAAGGTTCCTATTGGGCTGCGCTGTAGGACCAACCTATGGCGTTATCCCTGTGTATCTAGCTGAAGTCGTAAGTAAACACGTTAGAGGAGCGAACGTAGCTTTTTTGGTCATTTCTCAATCTGCCGGGGCGTTTATCCAATATGGCCTTGGGCCTATCTTATCATTTCAAATGCACAGCATTATATCAATTATTTTCCCAGTGCTACTATTTTTCTGCTCGTTTTTCTTACCGGAATCGCCGTACTATTTACTAGGCGCGAAAAAAGAAAATGAATCCGAACGCGTGTTGATGAAACTAAGAGGAACGGATTCTTCAGAAGAAGTACACGAAGAATTTGATAGTATTAAGAAGTGTTTGGAAGAAAGCCCACCCATGACTTACAAAGACTTGTACAAACAGCTGTCTTTACAGAAAACAAAAAAGGTTATCGTCATCATTGCAGTGTCTACATTTCTCCAGCAATTCAGTGGAGTAGGAGCTATTATTGTGTATATGGAAAGTATTTTCAAAGATATGGAGTCGCCTATTTCTCCTAAGTACGCTGTGATGGTGACTGAGGGGCTAGCTGATATAACGGTGTTGATAACTTTACTGATAATCGACAAAGTTGGCAGAAAACCTTTGCTCATGACAGCTGCCATGATTTGTGTAATCGCGAACTTAATCATTGGGATATACTTTATTTTGCTAGAAGATGGGCTAATTTCAGGGTCTTATAAATGGCTAGGTGTGATCGGAGTGTTTCTCATACAAATCGGTTACGGTATGGGACTCGGACCTGTTCCGACTTTAGTAATGAGTGAAATTATGTCATTTAGTGCAAAAGGCTGGCTTTCCGGATTTTACTTGATAGCTCAAGGGATATACAACGCAACTTCTATAAAATTGTTCCAAATAATCGGAGATTCAATTGGTAATTTTTACGCGTATTGTTTTTTTGCTATTGCCATTTTGATATCAGTAGGATTCCTGATGTTTTATATGCCAGAAACAAAGGGGAAATCACTTCAAGAAATCCAACACATACTTTCAAATACCGAAAATGATTTACCTGATATGAAATACTCGTTTAATAATACGGAGCTTGAAATAGTAAAATAAAATAGATCTGATTTTTTGTAACATGAATAATTTTAAAATAAATGGATTAACAACGAAAATATTTTTGTTTTTTTTTTTTCTACATATATGCTTTAAATATGCTTAGATTAAAAGTATAAATTTATATTTTCTTACAAGATTATAATAATAACTATAATCTAACTATAAGTACAACTGATTGAAGGAAGTAATTTTATCAGCTCTATAATCTCTAAAAAAAATTCAAATCCGTTTGCGATAAAGATTAATAATAAAGAGTCTTAAAAATTACATAAAAAAATTATTATGTCAAGTGGCTTTTAAGTTTCAAAACATATTTCTCTTGTTTCGAAATCAATGGAATTACAAAATAAATTATATCAAATAAATAATGACACAAAATGATTTCAGTGATCATAGCTATTTTCTTATGAAGAAGCGATAACAGCTTCGAAAAGTAGTCAGGAGTCGAAGTTAGTGAAAGAAGAAAAAGATCGCCCACTAATGGATTAACCAAATAAAGGATGCCAAAAGTTCATTAGTGGTTGGAGCGGATAAGAAGAGGGACGGTCATGACCCTCAGCGATGAAACTACGACGCAGATGAAAAAGATAACCATGTTTTGAAGAAAAAAATAATAATTTATGCTTAAATAAATTCTGTAACACATCGCCTTAATGATAACACTAAAATATAGTCCAGTAAGACATTCGATACACCACGGCTTACTAACCAAAAAAACCATAGGAGTCTGAACTGTCGTAAGAAACAAACTTATATATTATTTAAAGTACTATGATCTTTGTGGTATCAATATCCATTTATATTTGTATCATTTTTTTTATTAAAACCGTAAAAACTACAACAAAAAAGTTTTTTTAAAAATTACAAATAAGTAAACAATTTCACCAGGGCCGGGTCTAATATTTAAATTTTATCTTCCTATTCGTGCAAAGTTTTAAATTCACTCTTTTATCATTCAAATAGGCGACATGATGTATGGAACAAAAGACACGACCGTGTTCAACCCATTGACGTCGGTAAAAACCTTCTATGTAAATTATAATCGTATGTAAATTCAACCCTTTCGGTCGGGTCGCACCGGGCTATTGTTATTGTTATTATTGACTATTTAAATTCAGAGAATGGCGGGGATTTGAAGGTTTTAAATTCACGATTTTGCATCAGTCACTTTTTGAATCTCATCGTGATCAGAGCATCTCTTCAGAAGAGCGCTTGTGATATTTTTTTTGTTAAAAAATATGTGCTTTTAATCGAAATAGTGTTATAATTCATTACGAGTAAAAGGTGTTACGATTTTTTTAGAGACATCATTTAAAAAACGTATTTTTTTTTTAAATTTGCTATTTTCGACTATATTCGAGAATATACAAATGTACAAACGTTTAAAGGTATTTGACACGTAAGCATCTTAAAAATAAATGTCGGCATATTTTGTTCGCTTTGCATTAAATAATTTTACTATTAAAACAACGAAATTCCATATAAATAAACAATTGTGTTTTATTAAAGCGTGTACAGTCATAAAATTAAATCAAATTGGTGAGGGAATTTGAAACGTCAGTCATTATAATATTGATTTTTTTTCAAATTCTGAAAGTAGGTACTTGTAGTTCCTACACAATTATATTCGGGTTTGAAGAAGCACATAGTAAAACAAATTAATTGAATATAATATGGGGGGGGGATCGAAATAATATGAAAAGTTACTGCGCAGTGAAGTCTCAGAATAAAACATTTAAGATACTAAAAATTATAAAATGAATTAATTTAAATGATATATTTTAGTTTAAGTTCTAATCCGAAAATAAATGAAACATGAGTCAATCTTCCTCAATTTTAATAAGTTCCATGCTGATTTTTTTCTTCATTTGCTTAATAAAGATTAATTTTACATCTATAAAGACACCATAGACTTGCATTTGAAGCGCAAGTACGATTACTTCGGATTTACGTAAGTAAAGATTAACAATATCACAGCATCGATCTAATTCAGTGTCCCATGTAAAAGTAAGTATATACATATGTGTGATGTGAATATCGTTATTATTGCACAGTTTATTTACTCAAAAAGTCAAACTTACCCAAGTGATGAAATCTCTGCACGATGATTTTGAAACATCTGTAAAAAATAAAATATTTAAAAAAATAATAAATTCAGTAATACATTTTTTTGAGTTGCTTCATTTCTCACGTGAGGTGCGGCGTTATCGAAAATTAATCCCATAATCTTTTTTTCATTTAGATTTTTTAGTTGTTTACCAACTTAAGCACGCTAATCGCGTGTAGTTTAAGCGTAAATCTAAGTTCGGCAAATCCCATTCATAGGTCACATTTATTAACTAATCCGCTGATATAAATAAATTGTAATTTAAATACCATCTAAATGTGAAATATTATATGTGTGTGTGTGTGTGTGTACATATAAATATATTTCTAAATAAAATACTCTCGTTAAATTAAATTGTCGAAACTAAAAATATATTGTTGAAAAATATTTTCGAAAAGTCAAAAATATAATTTCAAATTTATATTTTGTTATTTAAAATTTTTAAGATAATAAACAAAAGAATTCACTATTCAATATTTAAATTTTCTGAAGCAAACGCAAACATATTGTGATTCATTGATAAGGCAAAACATAAAATAAAATTTATTAATAAGTTGAATTGAAAAAAAATAAAAAGTAAATTCAATATTAAAAATCCCAGTGAATAAATGGAAATATTAATTGGGGATTAAAGAAACCATGAAAAAATAATACTAATAATAATATAAAAATAATAATAATACTTTTATTATAAAAGTGAGTTTTTTGTTACCTTCGATGTCGGGGATTTTATTTTCAGCGCCAATTAATGAAACCGGATGATCTCACATGATTAATGTTTTGTCAAGTAAAAAATTAGTATTCACATTTTACTTTAAAAAAATACATTACAAATTACTACGACTTTTCCATACGTGCAAGTGACAGCATTAGAATTTGTTTTTTTTTGTTTATAAAATATTTTCGGCATTTAAAAAATTATTTTATAGTGTAAATTTAATTCAGTGATTTTAAAAGTTCAAAAAAAAACTTTGAAGTTTTTTACAAAATTCAGGAAAATGCTGGAAAATTCCACAGCTCGTCCACGCTTCGGAAAAGTCGCACTACGAATGGCCGAAGAAAGTATTCTCCCGATTTTCTTGAGTCGTAACGATGTACCTATAGGCAAATATACCACCCCTTTACATAGGGTATGTCTTCACAAGGGGAACGATCACATAAAGATTTTATAAAGGGTACTACATAAGCTAAGATCAACGAAAAAACTGCTAGTGACTCTTTTGCCTTTTTTGTTACGTCGCATAATTTTATTTCATATCGAAAACATCCTTCTTTTGCTTTTTGAGTATAAGCGACTTTATGCGACAACTGGGAATTCAAGTCGATGGTTTTTCGTAACCAAAATGTTTTTTTTTAGTCAAAACTCTGACGAATCTATTAAAAGAAATAATCCATTTATTCCGTGGCTATTTTTTGCCCGCTACTTAATTCTTATATATAACATGAGGTTTTCTCATAAAGTCAAGAAAAGATTTACAATAAGAAAGCTTGTCTCGATGTTTATAACATACATACTCCGGTACGTAATTCGAATATTTCTTGGACTCTTTGTTTGTCTCTACGCATACCAGAGTAATAAAGTCAAAAACCTTTTTTTTATTTATTATAAATAATTAAATAAAACATATTTTTAGTTTTTCCTTTTACGTAAAATAAAATATGAACCAAAAACACCTGGGTATATTGAAAATAATGGCGATGCGATTTTTGGTCCCATTACATCTAAATATATTTTACTGCGAATTTGAACAATAATAAAAAATAAAAATAAAGTAAGTGTGCTAAAATGAGTTAACTTTGTTAACAAAATGAGTATATTTAAGGGGAATATTTACATCGAATAATAAATATCTTCTTATTACATTTTTTTCTTTCTGTCATATTTACATATATTGAGGATGGTAAATTTGATATTTTAATCCGGCAACTATGTAAAGGGGTAATTTTCATATTTTTTTCTAATATATTATTTTTGTTGTTAAAATAATATTAAAAATAAAATTTCATTAAAACTTTTATACTATTATGTTTGTAATTTCTTTAAAGCCTCCACTCGTTACTTACGAGTGATTTTAAAATTTAGAGTGGTTAAAAACGATAAGTCGATTAAAATCAAAATAATACTACGAGTACAAACATTTTTTTTTAATATGTCTTCACATTTTGTCATTCTGTAGATGCAAATAACAGTGTACAGTGATGTGTTTTATCCGGAACTATACGAGAGACGAATGTATTTTGCTATGCAAGACTTTTTAACGAGCTATTTATCTTCCTTCGCAAAGGCTCAGAGACAAAAGAGAATGAAAAAGCCCGTCACCGGAAAGGCAGTCGACAGACAGTCTGAAATAAAGACAGGGGTAGGTGCCCTAACGAAAATAAACGACGAAAACTACGAAAGGATAATGAAAGAAGAAAAAAACTTATGATTGTCGTAGAAACGGATTCGTTTGTAGCTCAGTTGGTAATGCCCTAACTGCTTCGCCGACCTGGTCGCCGGAAAAACGCGCGAAAAATAGCTTACCTGATAGCAAATACTATACCTGGACTTGTGGTTGGCACGTTTGCCTATTGCACTCTCTCAAGTCTTGTGTTTAATTTCCAAGGGTGTTAAAATAAATATAACATTCTCCTTATCATTCATCGCTCACTTTACGTAATACCACTTAAAAACACTAGTTCATGACTACCGGTTTTCAAAATTATAATTGCGAATATATGACACATGTTTAAGTTGAATTGTCTTATTAACTTAAAATTTTGTGGAGTAAAAATGCGAATGTACGCAGTTGTTGTCTCGTTTTTACGAGCAACAACTAAACATTTTTTTATGCTATCAAAAAACCCGATTTTAATAATCTACAGTTTAATTTATTGGCTCATTTGACCGTTTAAAAAAGCATAATGAAATATGGTTGCAATCAAATTCTAACAGTGCTCGATTATTTTCTGATTTAGATTACGAAGTGTATTGAAAATAAATATATTTATTCGGTAAGAGGAAAGTATTCTTGCAACCCCTCTTAGCATCATGCAAAAAAGAACCTCTTTCTTTTCCCTGAGCGCACCCTACTGTATTTACCATGTTAGTTCCCATTCTATTCCTTGAAATTTTGCATTTCGTTAGTTTCTCCCTTCGGAACGGGTGGTAGGGGGTGGTGAGAGATCGGGTAGATTCAGGGGGAGGGGAATGGGGCGATATGCGTGCACGCGTTAGGGGAGAGATGGAAAATTGTACCGAAAAATAAATATGAGCGAAATTCAGGACTTGCACACTACTCACACGATAAGAATTTCGAAATGACGTGTTATATTTTACGACGAAAATATGATAAAGAAATATATCCAGGAAGAAGGAAAGGAGGAAACAATATATAAGGTGAAGCAGCTTATTATCAAAGATATAACATATACATACATACAATATACATACTTTTACTCGTATAACTGCGCTTTATTTAAATATGTACATACACATGTCAAGAATATGCGTTACAAAAGAAATAAAAAATTCACACCTAAATTAACTTACATCTGTCTTTTTTTCATGTAGAGTTAATTGCGTTTTATGATATTTTTAAATATAAGTTTACACTTAAACACACGTATACACTCAGACACACACGCACAAATATATATATTTTTATATATATATATATATATATATATATATATATATATATATATATATATATATATATATATATATATATATATATATATATATATATATATATATATATATATATAATAATTAAAGAAAACACTTCGTTTTTTACCACTTGAGTTTAATTATAGACTACATGTTTCAGAAGCTAAACTTCCATCATTCAGGTCTGTATAATAACTAAAATATAAAATATAAAATTGTTCTATAAATAAGGATAGGGGGAAAGTAAGGGGAAAAATTCAAAATTCTTCGCCATTGCTTTCAATTTTTCCTTTGTTTTCAAACTCCGTTCCTTGACTAACCCCTTCCCCTTACTTTCCCCCTATCCTTATTTATAGAACAATTTTATATTTTATATTTTAGTTATTATACAGACCTGAATGATGGAAGTTTAGCTTCTGAAACATGTAGTCTATAATTAAACTCAAGTGGTAAAAAACGAAGTGTTTTCTTTAATTATTGTAACATGTCTTACCACAAAGTTAATGCCGAAACAATAAATAAAATATATATATATATACATATATATATACTTTTTTTTTATTCTCTCTCTCCATCCGCACATAGTCGTGCAAAGGGCACAAATTATTTCTTAGTTTTATGTAAACTAATTGCCATTAACCAATTATTATGACTAACCAACAATCATCTCACCATTTACCCGAAGCAGTAGACAGAGAGAATAGAACGCCAACCGATCTGTCTTCGCAAACAATCTCTGCCTCTTCCACACTCATGCATCTCCTCATACATACCCACCGATTATTTCATCAAGTATTTCAAGTATTTGAAATACTTGATCATGCCAAGTTTTTTTCGTTTTTTTTGTTGCTATTACCAACTACATTCCCCTCATAAATTTATCTCTCTCTTTTATGTATACAATAAGGTAATTAATATTGATTTTGCAATATTCATAATAATAATGTTGTTTGTTTGTCGACTGCGCTATCGTAAAATTAATTCATAGCATATAAATTTTAGTTATAAATTTGTAATATTTCGATAAGAGTGTTTATATTATTATGTCATGCAATTTTTCCGTCGCCCATAATACAAAATCATGTTCGATACTCGAATGATTATCCCCCCTCCTGTCCTTTTGCACGTCACTTGTAAACCCTCCACCCGAATATCCGAGCGTACATCAATCTATAAAACGTGTAGGAGTATAACCTAACCCTTATCCAATACACACAGCGATGGCGTCCCTCCATAGAAAGAATCACCCGTTTCCCGCCCTCCGAGCTACCCCCACGCGTACCTAAATTCACGCCCATTACACTGACGGACGCGCAGAAAAATCGGGTAGGAAAACAAACCCCCTCCTCAAAAATATACATAAAAGATTAACCTAATAGACTTTCAAACTATCAAATACTCGGTCCTTTTTTATAGACCTTCCCAATACTGTCACTCGCTCGTGGCGTACTCGAGCCCAGATCGAAAAACTGTAATTTGCGCAGCGTTTTCGAGCAGATTGCAAGATGGCCGTTCCGAAGTCACTTGAGTTTCCAACGAAAATAGGAAACTAATATGGCATCCGTGTACCACAAAAATCATAATAACTCTTAAGACTTTAACAAAATTTAAACTATTTTCTTTTTACTTAATTAATTATGTCAGTTTGATTTTTTTTATTTACGTCAGTTAAAGAGATTGTGCTAATTATATTTCCTGCATTAGCTCTAAGATTATTTTTTTTGTATTTAACAACGTTGACGGGTTTGACAGCAAAGATAACGGTAAGTCAAAATACGTATTTCATATTAATATTATATGTTGCTATTTGAAAAATATTTTTTTATGAAATTATATTACACCAGATTTTTTTTATATACTGTTTTTCTTTAATTAATCAAATTAAATTAAATAACTTAATAAAATATACATTTTTTTATATAAATCATAGAAATTTAAGAAACTCAAATTTCACTCTAACGAAATATATTTGTCTATAAATTGTTTATAAATTATTAGTTTAAAAGAATATCTCAATAAATAAACAGGGTACTTTTTGGAACTTTATTAATTACAGAAATTTAAAATAAGTTTTATTTTAAAATAGTATTCATAATCCAAATGATAAAAATTGAAACTTGATTAGGATAATCTTTTCTAATAATAAACTTGTATATACTGCAAGCTTTACAGATAAAAAAAATAAAGTTATCAAACTTCGCTTGATACTTTAGACAAATTGAATTAAGAGTGTAATTTGACCGTAAATATAAGTTTTTTAATACATTATTTTTGTTTCTTTTTTATGTATATTTAATAACAATCAATGATTTATATTTTCTAAATAATGTCAAATACGGAATCCGCTCTTATATACCTTACTCACAGAAATACTTACTAATACTTGAATGTTGAAATAACTTTTATTTTCATTAATTGATTCGGCAGTCACTTTGTGGCTTATCTATCCATTTTTAATTAAAGTTTTACTTGGAATAGTGGTAATTACCAAGTAATATATAAATTAAAATACTTTTATTACATATAGGTATATGAAAATAAAAAAAAAGCTTGTATTATTTTCATCAATTTATATAATCATAAAAAAGCATCACTAGAATTTTCGCCAATTTAAATATTAAAATTTCTATCGATAGAACAAGTACTTTTTAGTAACTCGAAGTCACATTTTTAAACCAAATAATATAATTTACTTATAATAAAGTTGGTTTAATCGTTAATATCTTTGTGTAATATACATTAGATAAACTATGAATATAAAAAAGACCGATTGACGACGTTTTGTTTTATTTAAAAACATATTTTTTATCTATCTACCTATTATCATCCAAATGTTATAGAAGTCATTATAAACGCCCTCGAGTTAGTATTTTACGAAAACGACGCGATTGAAATTATACAAATTATTATTTTTATATTAACAATAACAAAAAAATAAAATCGGAAAAAAAAATTACGTCGAAAAAAGAACACATATAATTTCACAACACTCACTGGGTATATATTTGTATACTGTTGACAAAAACACAAAAACGCAAATTCGCGCAAGAACCGAAGAAAATTTTTGAGCGTACGCGCCGCCATAAATTCCGCGTGAGTCTGATTTACGAATTTTAAACAGAGGCTGTGATACGAAACCTCCCTCGAGGCAATTAACTCCTCCCCTCATCCCTCTTATTATTAATGTGTAATTCAAGTTCAAGGGCGTACGCTAACTAACCCGATTCCAGAAATTTGAGTCAAGGCCACGTTTTCTCTCTGCGCTGTCTGTTCATTCAAATTGCGCCATTATGCAAATGGAAGAGGGTGCTAATCACTCTCATTTTGGGGGAGGCGCGTTATTAAGACTTTTATGGGGATGTTTATGTCTCGTCTCGCTCTAGCCGTATGACGTTCCTTATTCAGGGAGCTTGGTAATTTATTTTATGCGTCGGATTTAATTGAGTCGTACAAGGAATTATTAACACAGCTTATTTTGATCCAACAGGTTTTATTGATAAAATGTGATTGTGAATAAGTGTGTCCAAATACTTGTTCACAAATTTGTGTTTTCTTAACTTTTTTGTGATTTTTACATTCTTCGATATCTCAACATAGATGTAATGAAGAAGAATATGGATTGGATTTCACTTTCGTTATTTAAATCCTATTTTTTTTTTGCCAACTCCGTGCTTCACTCTCATACATTAGGGTTGGAACTAGGATAGTTAAGCTTTCAATGATACGTTTTTATTTGCTTCAACTTTAGTTATGAGTAACCATTAATTAAAGTATTCTTCTAACCCTTATCCGCACCCAATGATATTGATGCAGTGTTATCTTGGTGGTTCCTTACATGACTGCATGGTGATTACTCCTGCGCTTCAGGGACCAATCCTGTGTAATGTTAAATATTTATTAGAGTGTAAAATCATTTATATTTATTTTCACCCCCTCCCCCTAGGAATCGAGCCCGGGACCTCCAGCACGGTAGCCAAACACACTAACCATTACACAAGGAGGCGGACAAATAAAAATATATAAAACCATGGAATTATTATTCCGAAACTGGTAGTTTGTTCTTTAAAATGGTAAAATACAAAGAACGATAAATGATAAGGAGATTGTGAAATCTATTAGTTTGTATGAATATGTCTCATATTTTAAATAAATAATAAGTTACTAAGCCTTAAAACCGTTACAGAAACTGTGACTCAAATACAGTAAGAACAGCAATAAATATATCTTTGGTTTGTATCGGTTCAATGGAATAAGCCGCATGCAAATTGTAACTGTAGGTAGGTAGGTATGCAAATCGTTTCTTTTATTATGGCCGGGGTATGTAGAGTCGCGGCAGGGTTCCAATTTTCAAATTTAACAATTGCGAGTCGCTTTTTATTTAAACGGTCGCATGTCAATCTTACGGACCCCTCGCGATGGTGACAAATCTCCTTACTAAGGAAATGACTTGATTTTCAGGTTAATTGAACGCCGAAGCAATAGTGTATTAAGGGGCATAGCAATGTGGTATTATCATAAAATAAAACACTTGTGTAATACCACTTAATGAGTTTTATTTCATTACACACGGCTAGTTTTCAAAACTACAGATGTTTTCATCTACAACTATAAATATAATAGTAAAACTAACGAGTTAATATATGAAAACATGATGTAGATGAAAACATCTGTAATTTTTAATCTAGTCATGTAGAATGATATAAAACTGACTAAGTGGTATTATTTTATATTTAGAAGTTTTTTTTTTTAAAATCCATGTCATTCCACAAAGTTAATACCGAATCAATAAATAATATGGTATTATTTACCACTTACTTCATTTACCACAAACTCTTAAGCAAAAAAGTAATAGATGAAAAATGAAAGTAAAAGTAATAGAATATTCACAATATGAGTGATAATGATAAAAACTTAATTAGGGTAATTTTTTGTACAAATAAACTTTATTGTACTGTAAGCTTTAAATGTAAAAAAAATATAAAAATACATTTGATACTTACAACTTATTGAATTAAGAGTGCAATAAAATAACTGAAAATAAATATATTTCTTTTCCAATTACTTATTATAGAAAATTTACATGTAAAACAAGTAATTTTTTTTAAATATAGACAATAATAATAATAATAATAAAACCCTTATCCGCACCCCAATGGTGCATAGGGCACTGTGTCATAAGGTGATCAGCCCTCCGCTTCAGGTACCAGTCCATGGTAATATTGAATAAATATTACAGTGAAAAAAATCACTTTATTTTACCCCCCTTGGGAATCGAACCCGGGACCTCCAGAACGGTAGCCGAGCATGCTGACCATTACACTACGGAGGCGGACATATATAGACAATGTTTTATTATTATTATTTCTCTATTATTTCATGGAATAAAATAACAACTATGGAATTTTATTTGATCAGCTGTCATTTAACATATAAGGTTAATTTAAAATATATTTTATTATATATTTTTTTATTCTATGAATATTTCACTTTAGACAAGAAAACTATCAGCTCAAAATGTTTTTAATCAATTTATAATCGCTGTAAAACATCCGAAAATTCTGGCTACCCATTAGGTTAGTCAATAGTATATTTACATATCACCAGCTGTACGAATTCTCCAATAAATTATGCAAACAAAAAAACAACCAAAAACATCGCTCTCACTTAAGGGTGGCACAGAGATATAAAAAAATCATCGAAATTAAAATTCAAATAAACCTTTGATATTTTTTTACTGAATTAAACCGCCTACCAAAACACACAAAGGTTTAACGACAAAAAACGCGGGCAATTCACTTTCGATATGTGTATGGCTCACGCGAAGGAAACACATGCCCCATTAGTGGCTGTAGCTTGTACCTTTTCCTTTCACAGACATCCTGAGAACACATCTGCATACGAGGACAGAAGGACCCTGCTGCCATACAAGAATAATTTACATACCGTATACAAAATTCAAGAAGAATGTAGGTACGAGAAAGGGTACGAGCGTATTATTTATCATCCCGTAATGCATTTGACATTGCCTCCCTTTTTTCCATCTGAAAGATGATATTTTTGTATGCTAATAAAATGAGCTGCATACTACTACACATTTTTATTATTCTTAATATAACATCGTATATAATACCGCAATATTTTTTTTCTTTCTAAAAGTACAAGTGTGTATTTTATTTTAAAATTATGATGCTGTTACTAATCATGGAAAATTCTAAGACCATAGAATTTTTTTTGGTAGTTAAATTGTGTTTTGATAAAGATATTTCATTGTATTTTATATTTCCAAATGATAAAATACATATCGCTCACTCCTTTCAACAACGTCATTTATCAAAAATCGTAAATTTTCAGCTGTGCATGTTTTCGGAATGCACAGAAAATGTACTATATCCCAGCAAAAGCGGTATATTTTTAACTTAGTATTTCCCGCTACCGGACAGAAAGTATAAGTTTTTGCATTTTGAAGAAAGGGTAACTAAATTTTTTCAAATGGAGAAAAAAACATTCAGGTTTTACCTAAAAAAATCTGTTGCACAATAAAAAATTCAATAAATGGCTTGATATTTATTTTTAATACATTGTATTGTATTTTTAAACATTAAAAACGATGTCCTGGAATATCAAGTTTTTTTAAATATGACGTTGTTGAAAGGAGTGAGTGCCATATAAAACATACTTTATTGTTGCTTCCTTCAAACGAATTTTAATTATTGTTACTTTTAATCAATCTCACTTTTACCAGTCAGTCCGTGAATCCATCTTATCTTATTATGTAAATGCGGTATAACGTTTAATTCATTTTGCCATTGACCCTGATGAAAATTAAACTTATAGTGCTCCATTCCATAGAGAGCTTTACGCTTACTATTAATTGAAGATTATATTTGCTAAACATTTTTATATTTTTTTATTCTTTTGCATTACCATTACCTTACAGACAATATTGATATATAACCGATTTCAAAATACTATTGGAAGTATTAGAAAAAAAGTCTGAAGCAAATTTTAATTGTTTACATTACGTAGTTAATGCATAATATTTTTACAATAATTTCAGTCAAGAACATAATTCGTATACAGCATGAACAAACCTGTAATATTTTATTTTAGTCATATCAGGAAGTGACTTGAAACCCTTCGATTTTTTAAAATCTAATCGTAATTCATTTTAAAATAATCTAATTATCCTTAACCGTTAGGATTAAATCACACAAACATATATTTTCTTTAATTGAATTAAATTTTAACACACTTAATTACCTAAAAAATATGCAAGTTTTGAAAAAATGGCAAGTTGTTCAGAATATTTAGCTAATTTTACAAATAGATTTCTTTACATATCGATAAAATATCAAATATTTAAAAAAATATATAAAATATTGATACTATCCACCTTCATTGTGCAGTGCTAAGCACATTTAGCAACCACGCTGGAGGTCCCGGGTTTCTTACCCAGGGGGAGATAAAAATTAAAATTTAATGATTTTTCAATCAAATGATAAATGATACTCAGGACAGGCAACTTAAGTGCAAAACTGGTCACCTTGTCTTCACGTAACAAAAGACCGAAAGAAAACTGCTTTATGGCGATTCAGTGCCCTATGCACCATTAGATGTGGATTAGGGTTGAAAGAAGAAGAATACTTTTTTTTTAAGCTTTTTTTATGAATTATATTGTAAAAATATGTTTTATTCAAAAATATTTTAATAATTTTTTATTTAATTTAAAAAAAAATACAATGCGTCATAGATGTTTGTTTGTTGTTTTTTTTTTTCTTTTCTTCTTTCTTTTGTTATTGATTTCAGATGCTACCTGATCGTCTATCGAATGGTGCCAAAGGATATGAGATTTTTTGTAAAGGTAGAATTACAGGGTAAGTCGGTCGCAAGCAAGTCGGGCCCGGCGCCCTTCCGGCAATTAAAAAAGTGAAATCGGTCCGAAAAAAAACGGGGGAAAAATATAACACACTTTGCGAGTGGGTAGATGAAACCAAGAGTGAAAGAGTTACGCAGGGTCAAATTAGAGATCAACTTTTATAACATATGAGAGTGAAAGGGAATGAAGAAAATAATAATAGGTGTTAATATATGTAATATAAAATGACATATTTGTCCAAAAAGCCGTAACAAGTTTTTTTGAAAAATATAAAGAACAAGTATATTTATCTTCAGGGTTCGATTCCCGATTAGTTAGTTGGATAATCACAGATAACAGTTTTTTTTATAAACATGTAACACTAATATGGACACTCTAAAGCTTGGATATTAATATGCTTTATGTACTGAACAATTTATATACCTATGTTTTAGTGAGAAATCACTTCAAGGGTATTTGATTATGTCACGCCGTTTCCCCGCAGGTGTAGGTAGAAAGGATGGAACGCCACACTATTCTGTCCTATCATACACTCCTCGCTTCTTTCACATCTATACATCTAGTCATACATGCTCTAAAAGGCTACAGGTTAAAGAAAAGATTACTGGTATGTAAGAAAATAATTGTAGCCCGTACTCATACATATAAATAACGTTCTAAACAGAACCTCATCACTACAATTATTTATATTTTGTATATTACAAACATTGATAACTTTGTGGTATAGTAATATGACAATCTCCTTATCATTCATCGTTCACTTTGTGTAATACCACTTGAAATTGGAATAACACAAAGTGAACGGTGAATGATATGGACAGTGTAATAAATATTTAGTTTTTTCAAGGTCATTGATTATTACAAATTGATAATTGTCTGCAAAGTGAAAAATGAGACACGATTTCAATAAATTTATGTAAAACAATAAAATAAAAATAGGTACACAGCAAACAAAAAGTTTGTATCTATGATTGATTTATTTTGTGAATAAGTTGAAATAAAAAATAAAATAAAAATATTATGAAGATTCACTTTAAGACTTGATACTTGTAGAAACATCATCTCACTGGCAAAATAAATCAAAATACTCAATTTAATTCATCATTATTGCTCTAAAAAGTAATATTAATGGAAACATTTTTATTTAATCCCATTCCCCACCCCTTTTAGATGCAGCAGAAGAATACGGAAAGGTGCGCAACACGATCATAATTTCTTTCATACCTGCGCATTCCTTATTCAAATTTTATTCTAGGATCATCTGCCGGCAACTACGAAGGGTTGAAATATAAATAACGAAGGGACCTTCTTTATACCGCGAATGTAAGGTTAACCCTTTAGTAGGTACGGTGAGTTGTGGTTTTACTGCATTTAAAATGAGATGGTTAACTTAAAATTGAAAAAAAAAAATGAAATCATCTTTATTAAAGAATTATTTTTATTTCTTTGAATAAACACATCTATTAGCAAACAATGTGAGTCCAGATCACATATTCATACATTTTTCAATAAAAAAATGACAGTTTTTGACAATTATTTTTGCATTTTATAAAACATTAAAATATAACTGTATAAATGTGTTTTCCTTGTACTTTTCATTCAAGTACCCATTCAAAAATTTCGTATTTTCAAATGACATTAATTCATTGGATCATAATGTGAAAAATAAAATATTTGAATTAAATAAAAACAATATTTTGAGTGTGTCCAATTCTTTGTTCACAAATCTGGGTTTAGCTACTTTGTAGTTATTTATATTTACATCTGAACATAGATAAAGTATAATATGAAAGCCTTGGAATTTACAGAACTTATACAACCTTTATTTGACACTTTTTCACATGTAAGTTCTTGCCATCATCTTTGGTTAAGATAAATAAGTTTTTTTTTATTTCGCAGATATCTTCATGTACTTATGTATGATTCTTCCCGAATAACCAGTTAAATTTATATTTTAACTAGTTTTTTTAATTCACATTATTTTGAATGAAGGGCGGAAAAAATGGATGTCTGGGCTTTATAAGCCTTGTACTACTACTACTACTATCACACCGTTCCTCCGCAGGGGTAGGCAGAAAGGATGGAACGCCACACTCTTCTGTCCTGACATACACTCACATCCATACATCTAGTCCCTCCGATTACGTAGACTTTTGACACCGCCAGAAGCCTTGTAAATACTGAGAATTCCATATTCTTCGTCCATACTAAAATGTCAGAGAAAATAAATATATTTCAAATGTTTTAATTACATCTTAATAGCAACTCAAATAGTAAAATTACAAAAAAGACGCAATAAAAAATATAGGTTTTACTGTATTCGATTTGTTCAATTTTTTTAAACAAGCTTTTAACATCAGTACGTAAAGGGTTAAGCTGAAATTCGAAATGTAAATGTAAAATTTGAATTTGTTCTGTATTCTGACAGTTCTACACTTAAGTTCCGGTATATTCTTACACAGGGTGTATTGTATAGATACCGTGAAGCGTAGCGGGGCCATTGTTAGAGGGACTGATAAAAGAGAAAAGGAAGAAATCCAATATCGGCACACAAATCAAAGCATATTCAAGATCAAACAAGGACACAATACACTGTCTCCTTTGCATCCACAAATCCTTACCCCTTCATCTCTATAATAAAACTAGGTGATTTATTATTTTTATCGCGAAATATATTTTCGTCGTTGTAGTAATAATTTTCTCACGATATAGCATGGTTTAAATATTACCATACGTACATAACATATATTATATCGACTTATATTAGACAAAAGATTACATTTTTTGGTTAGTTACATGATATTGCCTTTTAGCAATAAGCCCGCCAATGTTCTTATTAATTTTCCGTATATGAAGTTTAAATAAATAAATTAAAAGATGGCGAGTGACAAATCGATAATTTTCAGGAAACGCATTTTAAACAAGTATTATTTACTTCTTCTTCAAAGCCTTATTCGCATCCGATGGTGCATAGGGCACTGCGTCATATAAACGCTGTGTTATCTTGATCGTTGTTAACACGCGAAGAAAAGGTGATCAGTCCTCCGTTTCAGGTACCAGTCCAGGGTAATATGGAATAAATTTTAGAGTGAAAAAATCACCTATATTTATTTGACACCCCCCCTGAGAATGGAAGCGGCCGCTTTCAAGTATTTGACATACCTAATTGTGCCAAGTTTTTCTTGGTCTTCCTCTGCTTCTTTTTCCAACTACATTCACCACATAATTTTTTACCGTTATTTCCTCACTCATACGTTCCACATGTCCAAACCATCTCAACACACCTTTCTAAATTTTATCGATAACGCTTATCTCAGCCTTGCATTATTTCCTTATTTCATCATTCGAACATCTATCAAACATCGTTTTGCCACACATTCGTGTTAAACGTATATAAGACAATGACGGGTCGTAAGCCCTATAAATAACCAGACTTCCATACTCTTCTTCAACTTTGTTGAAATATCAATATCTATAAAATATTTGTTTATCAACAAAGTAGTACAATCGTATTACGTAGGTACTTTATATTTACACTTTATATTTATACAGGTAATTATATTTACGAACCACTCGATAACTCGTAAGTGCGTAAAAATTAAACGGTGTCACATCCATTGTGAGAGAAAGCATACGCGCAGTCCAAAAAACGTTTTTTTTATCATACATCGCGGGGATGATCATGTTAGAAGCGCTTATATTGATTTTATACTACTGTTAGATCCAACAACAGTGTTCGAGAACCCTAATAAATAAAAGGAACAGGTAAAAAGGGTATGATAGTCCCATATTTTACGGTTTAAGGCAATTACATTCTTTACGGATTAAGGGGGCTTAGTAATTTATTGAAAGGGACCGAACCCGCGGCTCTTGGGTAATGTGCTGTGGAATATTCAATATTTAATGTGAAACATTTGTCTATTTGATATGATGGTATATGGAGAAAATGCACAACAGGAAACAACGTCAGTTTTATCACTAGAAATCATTTTTATCACTAAGCGCACGAATCTACTAACAAATACTTTTAAAAATAAGTTTCACTTGGTAAATATCGCTATTTTTTAGTAAATACCTTAGTAAATAATAATAATATTTTATTTGCAGAGCGATTTTGCCGTTAATTTATGTTGGAATTTTATTTTATTGTTTACATATACGGCATTTAATGACGATGCTGACATTTGGTCTCGTCATAGGGGTAACGTACTTGGTCATGTACCACAAAAGTTGTTTTCCTTGCCTAATTAATAAATATGCTTTAGTATGATCAAATATGTTTTTAAAAATTTACATAATAGATAGCAAATACTAACTCTTATTCTCAAATATCATAACTATTTCATAAGCCATCAAAACCAACACCTATTTTTGGTTTTAATCTCCGATTTACTTACTAAATACTTTTTTTAATGTACTAACGTTACGGTAACCCAAAGCACTAATAAATAGGTACCGTAGAACGGGGCTAATTGAACTTTGATGTGTTACTTGAGCCCAGTACAAAAAAATAGTGACAATAAGTGTCACCTATCAGGGAACAATGAATCATGTCAATACGTTAATTATTGTAGACCAAATACGGATTTTATTTTTTTTTTGTACTGGGCTCAAGTAACACATCAAAGTTTAAGTAGCCCCGTTCTACGATACTTGAAAAAAGTGGTATTTACTAAGTGAAACTTAAATTAAATCTGAATAGAGGGATTTTACCACAAAGTGACTGTTGAATCAATAAATGAAATTACTTATAAATACTTAAATACCCAGACTGTAAATAATCAGACTTCCATATTCTTCTTCATCTTTGTTTTTATTTTAATTTGAATTTTTTATTTAGCCTCCACTCGTGCATCTATGTTGAGATGTCAAAAAATTGTAAGTGGAGGAAACCCAGATTTGTGAACAAGTATTTGGACATACTCAAAATATGACGATAAAAATAACTGATCAAATTGTAAGCAGCATAAAAAATGAAAATCATGTTTTCAAGCGCTTCCCGGTACGTAAAAATTATCAGTGTTCGGATCTTGCATACATCCAAATAAGAGGTCTCTGCTAAATAAAAGCTTTCTGAATCCAACATATTATGACAAGTCATAATCCCTGTAAATACCCAGACTTCCTTTTTCTTCATCTATATTGATATGTCAAAAATAGTATGCCACATTATCGAGTAAGAACGCGGAAATAGGAGAATCTGTAATGTTGTAAGATGGGGAAGAGCGCGAATACGCTTTTAAAGAGGTCATGTGGGAAAAGCGTGTTCGATCAAGTGAGCGAGAGATTGAGTTATGAAGATAGCAAGAGACGAGTGCATAACAGGTAGCAGACCTCTAAGAAGACCACGCAAGCGATGGAGGGATAGCTGGTCATCCACCACCCAGGAACAGGCTCCAAGAGCAACAGGATACAGTCCTAAGTAAAACGTCTTAACTCATAACCAAGTGTGTTGATGAGACACCTCAAGATGTCCCTCACCTGTTGATGCTTTCCCCTTTTCAGCTTTCAAAGGCAACAAACAGCTGGAAGCGTATTGCAGGATCCTGGGTGAGGACCTATCCAACATCGGATACTTAATACTTCACAAGGAACTATCACGAGAGGTGGTTTCATAAATGATAATAATAGCGAAGGACATTGGTACCATAAACCAAGCTAGGACACAAAATCCCGAACCCTCTTCTAGCGGAATGGAAGGCCTGTTGACGACAGTCAACAGTCCGGCTTTTCCTGAGGATTTCCACGTGGTTTTCTCCCAGCAATGATCAAATGCTGAGAAGTTCCTGATTGGCTCACAGTAAATTATCCCTCCGGTTTTCAACACATATTAAAATTAAAGTAAAATATTTTTATGAAAATACGCTTAATGATCTATAAACCTTGTAAAAAATAAGCAAGGTAAATAATAAATGTAACTCCCATCTAAAAAAAAAACAAAAGAGTCCTTACTGAAGCAAAAGTTTTTTTTACTTGGTTGATTTATATTATATAAATGACCTACTAACGATATATAAACCACAAATAATCAATTATATTAATTTGAAAAGTTTTGTGTGATGATTTTTTTTATCCGTAAGTAATGGGGATCACAAACTTCAATTCCAAATGGTTATCTATTTTTAAAAAAAGAGTTGTCCAGTTGATTGAAGGGACTACATTATTGATGGATTCAAATATCACAAAGTATACCATCAATTCCTAAATGAAAGCAAACACACTTATGCAATTAGGCAAAAAGCTTCTAAAAAATTAAAAATGCAAACCCAATTAACTCACAATACTTGCAAGGAAGTCGAACTTGCGATCAAACCGCTAGATTATATACCACTTTAAATTTAAATTGATCACCCCTAGCCTAGACTTTACTAAATAAATAAAATAAATGATAATACAAAAAAACTCTCCCTTTCGGTTGAGGTATCTTATACTGACAGTTGATCATTTCCGTTTAGCACGGGGAAGGGTTGAACTAGGTACCTCCTAGTAATAAGTACATTGATAAGTAAGTAATTTAATATTCTCAATATTATTCATATTATTTAAAGCATTTACTTTGTGGTTAGTCATTTTTACTTATTTTGTTTTTGAACAAAAATGTTATTAATATTAGTATATAACCACTCATCAAGATTTTTATGTCTACCAGTTTCGAGACGTACCTGTCTCTTCGTCAAGACAATCATTACCATACGTCTCGAAACCGGTAGACATAAAAATCTCAGTGAGTGGTTATATACTAATATTACTAATATTTTTGTTAAAAAAAAATAATAAGTAAGTAATTTAACTTTAAAATAAGTAAGTCATATATACACGAAGAAGAAAAAAAAACACTGAAAATAGAAGAAGCGGATTGGTCAATATTTAACATATAGCTGGCAGCAGAAATTAAAATGTACTCGTACATATATTTCGCTGTTGGTATATCCAATATGAGATTCAAGACGTCGTTAAGTGGGGAAGACAAAGAAGAAGACAATGGTAGGTGCATGTGAGGAGAATGGAGCCATCCAGACTCCCCCATATCGCACTGCACGGGCAACCCCAAGGCAGACGACTCCCGGGAATACCACCAAAGAGATGATTGACAGCAGGGAATCAACATCGCAGATGGCTAATCTCTCTTAAAAACACACTGAGCCACACCGAGCAGAAGAAGAAGAAAATGATGAATTTTAGTCAGACGTGTATATTTTCTTTTCTAAAATGGAAATTAAACAAGGAATTTTAAAAACTCAAAAACAAAAAAAACGGGTGGAAAACGTGTGGTTTTAGCTCCTAGGTCTTAACTTTTTTTAAGTATGTAGAATGATTTTTACTCAAAATATTGATAATGTTCCTTTATATTTTTTAAATTAATTATTTGCTAAGATAATCAAAACATACCATGACTTATGAAACCATGACATAAATTAATAGTGCAATACATAATGTATTATCTAATAAAATTATTTAATTCCCATAAATCCAGCTAGCAATATTTTCATGATCAAAGTGGAAATGAAGGTTACTGCCATCTGTGATATTTTTTCAATAATAATATAACGTTTAGTAATATTTTACATCAATAGGTGTCTAGCATAAAATAATACATTTATTATAATTTTTTTTAATAAAAATGCTTACAGTATTTTTTTTATTTTCACTTAAAATAAATAAAATTAAATATTTCAGAATATTTTAATAATAACTGAAGTAAAAAAAAATAAAAACCTGAAATCGTATTTTTAATTTTCTCATTTGAATCAAGTTAGACAGGGATGTGTGGTTGGACATCTATGGGCGAGTAGTGTTACTAATAAAATTCAGTTTCAAAATGTCGGTAAAACAGATTCAATAAATAAACGATTTTCAAAATTAGTAACGAACTCTAATTAGATTTAAAATACGTTTTATAAAATAAGTAAGTATGTGCTCACATACTAAAATAATAATTTTGTTCATTTAATATTAAATTAAATTAAATTATTATAAAATTTATAAAAAAAAATTAACACAAAAAAAATTCATGCCTACGTATTTGCAGGGAAGTTCATATGTAAATCACAAAATCTTTACTATTTTTTTTATCTTATAATTATATGTTTTATTAAAGTTATGTGCACAAAAATATTTTTTTACAAATTTTTTAATTCGTGTTATTATATCACGATTAATTTTAATTTAAAGTATTATTATACTTGTATATGTATATACACGTATAAATCATAAGAAATTTAAAATATTTTTAGTGGACTTCTATGTATGTGGGTTGTAGCCTACAACTTGTAGGTAGGTACAAACATATGCAGGAATAAGTTAAATGTATGCAATTATTTTGTGAGAAGCCTACAATTAACACACAACGTGCTACAAAAAAATGTCATGAAATATTTAAATATATTCCTCGTTTACTTTTTGCATAATATTGCATAACGGAATTTGTTAAAATGCAGTTGTTAAATAATGAGACGTCAATTGCCAAATTTCACCTGTGGAAGTCAGTATTTCTTTTTGAAACTAACTTTGCACCTACTTATTTTGCATAATAGCGTAAACGTAACTCTAAGTCCACCCGTCTCAAATAATATTATGTTTTGGTTTCACTACATACCAAGGTGCAATTATTAAATGTATTTTTCAATGTATTATAAAAAGGTAGTATGTATCTATGAGTATCAAATACGCAATACAGTATAACTTTTGATGACATTTCAAAAAGTAAAGCACAAGTTTTACATTATTTTACTTTTTCAAAAATACTGTTTTTTATGTAGTCGGTAGGTATTAAATTCAATAGTCTCCATGAAGATGTCTTTGTAATAAAACACTAATTTTCTTCATTAAAAAAATTGTTACACCTTTAAAATATTATCATTTATTGTTGCTATACTGTTTATGTTTTATGTTTATGTTGTTTTTTTATCCACAAATTTTCAGCATATTACTTTACATTATTTTCGAAGACTTACTATAATATCTCTTTGTAAGACGCCGAGAAGGTAAATTATTATGTCGATTTTTTTAGTAATAAAATATTTAAAAATTAATGATGATATCAAAATAAAAATAAAAATGTAGTTTCTATAAAATAATTCGTAGCAAGCAATCGATGGGTAGTCCTACAGCTTCAAGCAAGAATTAATACAGAAACATATTTAATTAATAACTACATATAGTAAAGAATATTATTCCATATTTCTTATTTTGCATTCGTGAAGAATAATCACTTAATATCAGAATACCCGGAAACCTACATATACTATATTAAATTATGAGCTAAAAATCAAACCTCATTAACTTTTACTACTGTAATCTAATTTGAAACCTGTATTTTTCATGTTGGATCGTTGTTTTACGTTGCATATTTTTTCATATTTCCATTTTAAATAAATATGCTTTCAACCTTCAAGTGCTGGAGAGGTTAATTATCTATTGTCAAATTTTAGCGTGTTTACATTGCTAGAGCTTTTTGCATTCAGTATTCTTACTTTACTGCCCAATTAACTCCGACTCCACAGTTAAGTGAATGGCACGTTTAACTATCATGCTGCAGGTCAAAGGGTTCATTTCCTAGGGCGGATAAAAAAATAAAATATTTTTACATGCTTTCAATGAACAACCACGCCTATGGTTATACTATACATTGATTGATAAAAAATATTGAAATGGTATTTAATTTAAAAATATTAATATCTATTGTATATACAGTCGAACTCGGTTATTACGAGGAAGATAGGACCGCCTGAATTCGCTCGTTATAAGCGTTACTGGTTATATCCGAGAATAGTTTTATTTTGTTGTATAAACATACCATTCGCATTGTTTTTTTTATAAATGTACATGAAATATTAGCCGGTAGCAAGTATATAGGGCAAACATTTTAGTTTATTGCCTCTAAATTAGTATGTACCTACAAGCCCTGTTGGAAATTAAAATGCAATAAGTTATCGTCTCAATCAGTGTTACTCGGTGAGGTTTCTTATTATTGCTTCTTCAAACCCTTATCCGCACCTCAATGGTGCATAGGGCACTGCATCAGATAAACGCAGTGTTTCTTGATCGTTAACACATGAAGGAAAGGTGATCAGCCCTCCGCTTCAGATACGAGTGCAGGGTAATATCGAATAAATATTAGAGTGAAAAAATCACGTATATTTATTTGACCCCCCCCCCCCTGGGAATTGAACCCGGGACCTCCAAAACGGTAGCCTCGCGTGCTGATCATTACACCACGGAGGCGGACTTTCTTATTATTGCAGCGCGTGTTATATGTTTGCCACACCACAACTACCACATTGGGATGGGCTATTTAGGCACTGAGAGGCAGTCTTCCCAAGAGAGCTGCTTGTGGAGCACAGATGGGGGCTGGACATGTGGCGGCACTGGAGCACAGCGCTGCGTTTGCCAGGGAGCTGATCTTCATCTACTTCATCTCTCCACATTTTTTTCGCCGTTTTTGTTGTTAATTATTGTATTTTAATTTCATTACATAATAATCAGTAGTAAAACATATATGGCTGACTAAGTACTGCAACCATCACTTTGTCAAGCTGGAATATTTTTTATTATAATTATTATGCTGTATGATGTAGGGTAATTGAGGATAGACGCCCAACATTTGTTTTTAAACCTGTAAAATTCAGTAAATATTTACAACATTTTGAGTGTGTCCATACTTGTTCACAAATCTGAACAATATTTCAAAAACAATGTTCAAGAACAATGTTTCAAAATTGGTTCATATATACATATATATATATAGAGCTTCCAAGAATTTGAGTAGTGTGGTTGTCAATAATAGGTAGAATTATTGAATGTTACACGTGTGTAAAGTGATAACTTAAACCAGCCTATGACGGTCGTCAGCCCCGTAAATGCCCAGACTTCCATATTCTTCTTATTCTTTGATGAGATGTCAAAAAACAATGTCACTAAATATTGCTTAAAACATTATATTAATACATTTCCCATGATGTAACTAGAACTTGGCTGAAGTGCGTTGACTATACCGCACACCCTAGGAACGGAACATCATGTACGAAGCACTCCTCATAAAGTTCCCACATCGTACCACTCTGGGCATGCGATTCCGAGGCATCCATGCGGGTCCCGACCGGCCCCACAGAAATGATATTTTTTTTACCACGAACTTCCTGCTTTTATTGGCCGCGCGCAATTCCTTTCAGCGCAACTGGCGGCTCCACCGACCAACCGGGACTTGTGCCTCACACACGGCATTAAAACAATGTTCATTGCGGTTCACTTTTACCTGAATAATAAATAAATAGCTATCAATTCGAGTAAAAAAAATCGCGGCGGTCGGCGGTGCAGTCGGGTAAACATGCGTAATATTTTCATCGCGGTTTGACTACATTTTATACTGGTTTTGCACTTCCATTCGGACGTTGAACATACTAAATTGGACAACTTCCAAGTCAAATAGGGTTCCTTACAAATCAAATGGACGTTTAATAAATAAATTAGAACGTTTTACAAAACGAAATTGGTCGTATTATAAACCAAAATGAACGTTTGAAAAATATAATTTGACGTTTCATAAATCAATTTGGACGTATCGGAAATCAAATTGGACGTTTTACAAACAGAATTAAAAGTTACAAAAATCGAAATTTGAGATTTCGCCAATAAAATTGAACGTTTTACATATAAAATTAGACGTTTTACATAACAAATGGGACGTAATATTGTATTAAAAATAACATTTGTTAGTCTAAATATATATCTAGCGTCTTAGCGTACAACTTATCTTTTTAATATTTATTGATCATCTTAAATTAAAAAAAACACAAAAGTGCATTTTAAATCGCATTTTGCTTTTTTTTATTTGACCAGCGACGAGATTTTGCAGTTACGGACATCATTGGACTAGTAGAGGGCTAAATAAAATTTTATATTATACAAAAAACAAGACTGAAGAATCATGATAAGGAAACCGGAAAAGATAATTCATAAATTAATTAATTAATATGTGCTTATAATTCAAGTTCTGAAACTCGATCACAAGTCATATCGATATTGGGTTGAAATTCTAAAAAGTATAAATTATTTACATTTTTTTTAATTATGGATACACGTTAACACATATCGCTCACTCCTTTCAAGAACGTCATAAATCAAAAAACTTGATTTATCAGGAGAACGTTTTTAAAGTTTGAAAATATAATACAATGTATTAAAAATAAATATCAAGCCACTTATTGAACTTTTTACTGTGCAACAAATCTTTTTACGTAAAACCTGAAGGTTTTTTTTCCATTTGAAAAATATCAAGTATATTAAAAAAAATAATTAAACAACACATTTTCTTCAAAATGCAAAAACAACACTTTCTGCCCTGTAGCGGTTAAATATTAAATTGAAAATATGCCACTTTTGCTGGGATAAAGTACATTTTCTGGGCATTCCGAAAACATGCATAACTGAAAATTGACGATTTTTGATTTATGACGTTCTTGAAAGGAGTGAGCGATATATAACCACGGTAAATATGATATGTTCATATTTTTGATGAAAGGCAAAAATTATGACTTGATTACTTCTTTATTAATAATAACCTTTTCAAGATGGCTCAATGGTTTAATCAGTCACGATTTACCAGAACAGCATTGGTGCTATGATATCCAAGTCAGTTTGAGCACCTTTCTTCTTATTACGAGTATAATATAACAACGTACGTAAACCAGCGCGCCCACTCATAAATCATCAACTCGTTAGCGGATGTTCAAATCATCAGACTTGACGCGTTGTTTTCTCCTGTTCCCTTCAAGGATAATGCATAATAACATGTAACTGAAATGGCGATGTTATTTTAAGTATTAAACAGGTTCCACAAACAACTACGTAGTAGTATTTATTATTTGATAAAAATATTAAAGCTCAAAAAAATTATTTGTTAGAATTATTTTTATGTCAGTTTTTAGGCTTTTTTTTAAAACAAGTAATATACTTCATGTAGAAAATAATGACGTAATTTTGAAAAAAAAAACTTGTGAATTGCACAAGGTACGATGAATTTCATTTAGCTTTATATAAAACGGAGCTTTTTTAAATTTGAAATGGGCGATTGAACTATTAGCTTTATATGAAACGAAACTTTTTTAAAATTTGAAATGAGCGATTGAACTATTATAAAACGTATTAAATTCGTTTTATTAGCCTTAAATTGGTATTAAGTTTTTGTCACAACATCAGTGCACGAATATGGTTGCGTATTGCGTATTTCTATCTCCTTACAAATTTGACAATTTGACACCAAAAACTTACGTTGGGAAGAATACTAACCCAATCGGTTAATTGAAGTAGTAACAGTTATCTATTTGTCACATCTCTAGTTTAAATGAAAATTTACATTAATTGCAAATCATACGTATATAGATTCTGTAGATAGGTTAGGTTTTAAAAAATACAATACAATATGTTTGGTACTTTTTTATGATTTTTTTTTAAATTGTAAAACGTTTAAATTTAAATACTTTGTTTGAATGTTCCTTTGCCTTGACTCTGTATTAAATTGTCTACGTTTTTATATTAAACGCATCTCTCAGACTTAAAATAATAAACCTATTACACTGTCGCTTTACTATCCTAGTGCCTATTTTCAAATCAAAACTTCGAGTGTTAAAAATAAATTCTAATATATTTATATTTACCACGGTCACCCATTAAGAGTTTGGAAATGTTATCTGATGACAACTATACATACATTTCATTTAGAATTTTGTTATGTTGTCGTCTTTAAATTATTGAAATAAAACTTTATGCCGTCAATAAATTGGTTTTTCTAATATTACAATTTTTTTAAAAATATATGCATTCCCTCTCTTAGGTAAGCAGATGGAAAATATTACATGTAAAACAATACGTTTTTTGTTTGTTCAATTTTATATTCCCAAAGCCTTGCTACAGTCGGGCACCGTAAATGGTTGTGGTCATCTGCAATGCGCCGTAATGCAAGGGGTGTGTAGTTTAGCCTTTCGTGTTTTTTATTTGTTCCGTTCCTTCGTGAAATATATGTGGACGTAATGAAGTGGCATTCACGCTGGAACAGCCTGTAGACATAACTCGTCCCCCCGATACAAATTACACTATTTATTTAGAAACATTACACTTTTGTTTTTTTGCATGTAAAACGCACATTGCGCGCTCATTGCATTCAACTGCTGTGGTCAGGCTGTGAATATGTGTGTAATATTATATCGCGTAGATGAAAGATATTCGTTAACATATTTTTATTTTATTTTAAGGACGTTACATAATTACAAATACGATAGCTCATTTGTTTTCACGGAGGCTAAAAAACCTCTAAAATTTATTTACAACATTTTGAATGTGTCCAAATACTTGCTCACAAAATCTGAATTAGGAGACCTCACATACTAACAAAAGAGTTTCTGCTCAATAAAAAAGCTTTTTTTCATCTCACCAATAGATAGATGTCTCTAGCGCAGTTCTAGTGATTCAAGAACAATGTTTCAAAATTGGTTCATATATATAGAACTTCCAAGAATTTGAGTAGTGTGGTTGTCAATAATGGGTAAAATTGGTGAATGTTACACGTGTGTAAAGTGATCACTTAAACCATTCTATGACGGTCATCAGCCCCGTAAATGCCCGGACTTCCATATTCTTCTTCATCTTTGATGAGATGTAAAAAAATAATACCCCTAAAATTTATTGATGATATTTATAATGTCCTATTAACTATCACCGGTATTGCGGATCATTCCTGTGACTTTTTTTCAAAACCTCATCAGCATTATGTTATTATTTTTTATTATTTAATTTTATTAAATGTTTTTTAATCAAAGTACTAATTTACAAAAAAATGCTTTCCCAATTACGATGGTGTAAGTTTTGTACTGACATTTCTTGGTTGAACTGCATTTTGAATAATAAACCAACGACCATATACTTTTTACCACTTTTATTTTATTTGGCCAGTGATCGAGTTTCATCGTTATCGACATACTCAGACTATAAATATCGGTAACGATGAAACCCGGTCACTACTCAAATAAAATAAAAGTAGAAAAACAAGGTAGTTATCGTTTTATTACTTTTTTCTACATAATTTATTCCTTAATTCAATTTTTAACGTATTTCTCAATTATGCATATTAATACCATACATCACGTTCCTTTGTACATCACCAAGAAACGGGTAGATCTATTCCTTCTTTTTAATAATTATTATATATTTTTCATGAGATTTATAAAATAATCTATCATTGATATTTCGTACTACAAAGTCACTCAAAATCTAGTCCAATTTAGTGTTAGAATTACAAACTTGTAAATAAAATAATTGGTAAATATTCTAAAATTAATTGTATAAATTTGTAAAGGTGTATGATAACTCACTAAACAAACTAACGTTACTAATAAAACTAACCCCACTAACAGGAATACTAACACTTGAAAGTCAAATGTAAAAAGTGTAAATAAAAAATAACTCGATACTGGCCATAACACCCAAGATGGGTGAAAAGCCATTAAAAAGAAGAAGAAGAAGTATTAGAATTGAAAAAAACTCAAGGAAATCATTTTATTTTAACAGCGGGTATTTTATTAGGATCCTAACTATCGTAATTAATATAGTCATAATACTTTTCTAGTTTAATTAATAAAATGTATCAGGAGTGCAGGCCCGAGGCTAGACAGCTGATGGCCGACGACGGCCAGTAATGAGTGTCAGTGCGCCCCTCGTCAGAAGAGCCCGGTGCACACACACTGTCCTTAATAACTCCTTATTATTACCACACCCATTGAAATTACTTTTTTTTTCATAGATAACACAAAAGAATTTTACATAACAAATTTTAAAGTTTTCAAATCAAATTATGGCTAGAATACTGCTTTACAACATTTTAAGTGTATTCAAATCCTTGTTTACACACACTGTCCTGAATAACTCATTATTATCACTAACTAACTAGCTAACCATCACGCCGCTTCACCGCAGGGGTAGGTAGAGAGAATAGAGCACCACACCACTCTGTCCTTGCAAATATTCTTCGCCTCTTCCACGTTTATGCATCTCCTAATACATACCCGCCGATTGTTACGACTCCTAACCTGACCACTTTCAAGTATTTGGCATACCTGATCGTGCCATGTTTTTCTCGGTCTTCCTCTGCTTCTTTTCCCGCTAACATTCGCCTCATAAATTTGTTTTACCGTTCTTTCCTCACTCATTCGTTCTACGTGTCCAAATCATCTCAACACACCTTTCTTAATTTTATCGATAATGCTTATCTTAGCTTTGCATTCCTTCTTTATTTCACTATTCGTACATCTATCATACATTCTTTTTGTCGCACATTCTTCTGAGAGATTGCATTTCGACTGCATTCAGTCTACTTTCATCCTTCTTTTGCCAACTCCATGTTTCACTTCCATTCATTAGAGTTGGAACCAGGACTCCGTTGTGCACTGCCAGTTTAGCTTAAGTTTTAGTCCTGAATAACTTATTACCACACTCATTCAATTAAATTTTTTTCTTCATAGATAACATTTAAAAAAAAATCATTACAAATTTTCAAATTTGAAAATCAAATTATGGCTAGAATACTGGTTTACAACATTTTAAGTGTGTCCAAATCCTTGTTTACACACACTGTCCTTAATAACTCCTTATTATTACCAAACCCAATCAAATTACTTTTTTATTCTTCATGGAAAACACAAAATATTTTTTTAATAACCAATTTTTTGTGTACCAAATTATAGCAAGAATACTGCTTCACAATATTTTTAGTGTGTCTAAATCCTTGTTCATAAATTTTAGTTTTTCCTCTAAGAACTTTTTCTAGTTGCCTTACAAAAGACCTCTTGCCTATTTTATGTACATTTATGTACATAGGATTCATAGCATATTCCATTTATATAACTTAAAAATGATTACGAATGTGTACAGTAAATAATAAATGAATAAGGTATATCCGTAAAAACAAAACAATAGTTACAATACAATACTTTCATTAATTGATTCGGCAGTCACTTTGTGGTAAAATCAATCCATTTTTAATATAAGTTTTACTTAGTAAATACCACTATACGGTGTTTGAAAATGATGCGGAATGCATCGAAATACTTGTCGTAGAAGAAGAAATAGTGGTATTTACTAAGTAAAACTTAAATTAAAATCAATACAATACAATGGATTCAATATCAATCACTGTCTTTATCGTTATCTTCCCCACCTAACGACGTCTTGGATCTCGCATATTTCACTTATCCTGGTGTTCCTTATTCTATCTCGTAGACTCTTGCCAGATATGCTCCTTAGTGTCTTCATTTCTGACACTCTAAGAGCGTTTGTGCACTACACGGAATTTTACAGTCCGGTTTTGAAAAATAATAGCGACTACGACAGTTTAGCGTGATCAAGCGCACCGATCCGAAGAAAGACGCCCAAAAGTACAAGCCAATCCAGGCGAATCGTCCGTTTTATCTTGCTAACCGGACTGCCGGACGGTAAAATTACTGTAGTGCACAAGCGCCCTTGGTGCGTTTTTCGTTACTGCGGTGTCCGCTCTGCATTCGATCCCATATGTCATGATTATCAATTTTCTGTTATAAAATTTAATAAATAAACTGTATTTCGGGGAGATAGCCTATTTGACTTATTGTCAGTTGTTACAGGAGAATGCATTTGTTGCGCCTTTCAACTGAAATCAATCTCCCCCTTGTTAAACGGAGACGGTTTCCTGAGGTGGCATCATTTTCATTAAGATCTTATCGCGTCTACTGTCAGGCCAACTGCGTTTAACGCGCGTGTTACCAAAATAATAGTTCCATGAGGGCTATTTATGACCCCTAAATACGGCTTTAATACAGAAAAGAAACTTTCTGACCGATTAAATGTAAGTTATATCGACAACATACAAGCAGAAACTCACATGTTGTGCAGGTTCTGCATAATAATTATTAAAGAAAGAAAAATAAATTCAACAAAACGTATAGTAATCAAGCAGTATCTTGAAAAACATGATCGTATTATATTAAAATATGGTGAAAATATTACTTCGAAAGATGAATTAGTTAATATTTATTAATGGGAACGATTTTTTTCAGTTCTGAACATAAGATAATATAAAGTTAATAAAATGGTATAAAAACTTCGTAAATATTTATTACTCCCGTCGAACCTAGCATTCTAGCACGATAACTAAACGCTCTAACCACTACTCTGAGGAGGCGCACTTATAAACAATATTTGTATTTTAGACTCTGATTCACCCTGCGGATGATATGTCAATATACACACATATATTAAAGGTGTCGTAAATAAGACAAAGCATATATCGTTTTTAAGAAGATGAAAATCTGACCTTTCAAGGGCTTACGAACATATAATATTATTCATTTGACTGGCTAAAGTGTTGACTTAATACACTTGTGTAACGTTCACCATTCTACCCATTATTGAACATCCATATAGCAGAAAAATAACTGCACTGTTGTTGGATACCTTTCATATATTAGTTGTCATTAGTTGTTATGTCATATATTAGATGTAGAATTTGGGCTGACGGTACCTACCATCAGTTGAGAATTTATAAAGTACCGTAGAACGGAGCCACTTGAACTTTGATGTGTTACTTGAGCCCAGTACAAAAAATATTTGGATCTGTGTAAGGTGTACAATAATAAGCGTATCGACATGATTCATTGTTTCCCTGACAGGTGAAACTTATACGTTCATTATTGTAGACCAAATACAGATTTTTTTGTACAAGGCTCAAATAACACATCAAAGTTCAAGTAGCCCCGTTTTACGGTATATGCCAGGTCGTAAACCCTGTAATGCTCGAAATTTCGTCTTTTTCGTATAAAAGCGATAGATTCTTTGTCTCAGTAATGTGTACTTACTGTATCACATTTATCAAAATGTAAGTGTGCATTTATATTAGTTTTGAATAACTATAGTTATTTTTATAATATGTATAATTCATTTGTTAGTCATTTTTACTTGACAATCATAAAATAAATGTATTACCTATTTAACTTATGAAGAAAGTGTAAATACCTATTTAACTAATACATTGTTTCTGTGTGTATTTATGTGTATTTCTGTGTATTTCTGTGTGTGTTTCTGTGTGTATCTGATGCGTATTAAAACACCGAAAACTTCAAACCGTGAAGCAGCGATTCCATAGATTCGACTTGTACTTTGTACTTTTTTTCATATAATTTAAAATCAACAAATTAAATGAAAATATAGTGAAAAGCATCGTGATTTAAAAACAAATGCTCATAAAAAAATCGCGTCAATAAAAAAACGAATGCACCTTTAGTTTTATTTCGTTATCCATTATTTATTTCACGAAGCAGTCTATAAACTGTGTTATTATTAATCAAACATAATGTAATCGGGGTAGATCCGTATTTGAAACATTAACTACCTTTTTTTACTGCATAATTCTGATACACGGTCAGGCAAAGTCCAACCTATCATTTAATTCCTTACACCGCTAATTTCCTTCTGAGCCACCTGTTCTCTTACACTGGCAGGACTATGCATCAAGCTCCTTGGATGACCGTTTGGTCATCAGTCTTCTATTAGATTAGATTGGGAGCTAATAATTTACATATAATGGAAAATAAACAGTAGGGTAGTTAGCAGTAGGGGTTTAAATTAACGTGTTATGGCTATGAATATGTATAACATGTAATTCGAACGATTAAGAAATTCGAAAACAAAAAATGAATGCTTGTATCTACCATCTTAAAAATAGTTATAATATAAAACTATTTTTTGACATCTCACCAAAGATAAAGAAGAATATGGAAGTCTGGGAACTTACAGAGCTGACGACCGTCAAAGGCTAGTTTAAGTGATCACTTTACACACGTGTAACATTCACCAATTCTACTCATTATTGACAACCTCACTACTAGAATTTTTGGAAGTTCTATATATATGAACCAATTTAGAAACATTGTTCTTGAATCACTTGAACCCCATAAATGCCCAGACTTCCATATTCTTCCTTCATCTTTGATGAGATATCAAAAAATAATACGAAAAATAACTTCTATAATTGGAGATAATTCAGATTTGTGATCACGTATTTGGACACACTCAAAATGTTGTAAATATATAACTAATTTGCTTAAGATGTTGCTGTCTCAGAATTCAAATCTCTTCACTTTATAATACATACCTATAAAATAATTTTATGGTTTCTTTAAACGATTCGGCAGTCTCTTGGTAGTGTTTTGAAATAACCCATTTTGAATTTAAATTTAAATCGGTAAATGCCACTATTTCTTAAATTCTATTCGATACGTGTTTCGATGCGAAACACCGCATTGTCAGCATACAAAGCATTTTATATAATATTTTTATACAAATGAATAAATATTGTAGGAGGTTAATCCCTCCTTAAAACAGGCCACAAGGCTTTCACCTAGCAGAAGAAGAACAAGAATATTGTAACTTTACAATAAAAAACTTTTATAAAAACTTGTTTAACTTAACAATAATAACTTGTTTAACTTAACAATAAAAAACAGAGCAAGGTTTAAACTTATACCTTGTTAAATTAAGCGTATCAATTTGTTTGTCCTTGCAAAACACAAAAATAATCTTGTGAAATTAGTAATTCGTAAGTTAATTGATATATACAAGAACTGATTGCAGAGTTGAACCTGGTTTTATTTCTAACGGAAATCTCCCGCTGAGGAAATGTCGGTCTGGTTTCGAATGACACAACACCAGTTTAGGTTTAATTAATGACTGTGATTTTTCTTAAAACATTTTTGAAAAATTACCTTAGGAGAAAAAAAGTATTCATTAGTAAGTATTTGGTATGTACAATTTAAAAATGAGGCTCTTGTAGTATAAAATAGGTTTTCACTAGGTGTACACAATTTCACTTAATCGTTTTATTTTGGTAAATTGTTAAAAATACATCATTTAATTACAAAAGTTATCATAATTTTACAGTATAAATCATTAACTATTATCTCTATCATTATGATATTATTATCATGACTTTTATGATATTATTAATGAATTTATCATTATAATATTATTATCATTCTGATTTAATATGTGAATGAAAATCTTTAAAAATACTCTAATATTCTCCCTTTTATGGCTCTGAACTATTTTTTGCAAATATAAAACTCAAAACATATGTCATTTAAATTCTCTATGTAAAGCCTTGATACAAACATTATATATAAAAATAATTAGCCCAAATTAGGCATAGAACATCTCATCGTATATGTATATGTACATATGTGTACATATAAATTCACGATAATTTTTAATTGAACAATTTTATATGATATCCCAACAATGATGGAGAAAACTATGTAAGTCTGGGTACTTACGACTTGTAAATATAATAATCACATTATACACGTTCATCATTTTACCCAATATGACGAGATGTTGTTTCAATTGACACCATCTTCCATAAGCTCGTTTTCGGCACCATCTTTGGTAGAGTTAAGTAAGTTTTTTTAATTAGTAGAGACCTTCACGACAGGTCTTAGACCTAGTTCAGACTTTAATAGTCTTCTTCATCTCCTATGTGGACAAACCCATATTACTGAACAAAAATTTGGACACACTCAAAGTATTGTGAATATTATATTACTAACGCGAAATTATTGAGAATAATAAAAAAGTTTCATTTACTGCTGAAACAAATATATAAATTATTTAAATTAATGTTTTACTTAGTAAATACTAGTATTTTTAAAAATCTACTGTGACACGTGTTTCGTTAACATATACGGTGTTTGAAAATGATGCGGAATGCATCGAAACACGTGTCGCAGTAGATTTTAATATATCGCTCACTCCTTTAGTTAGGTAAAATGGGTTAAACCACGGAACATTGACTCGATGTCCATATAATGTGACAACACGATCCAACTTATATGCAGATCCTTTTACCATATCGCTCACTCCTTTCAAGAACGTCATATATCAAAAATCGTCAATTTTCAGTTGTGCGTGTTTTTGGAATGCCCAGGAAATGTACTATATCCCAGCAAAAGCGGCATATTTTTAACTTAATATTTACCCGCCACAGGGCAGAAAGTGTTGTTTTTGCATTTTGAAGAAAAGGTATTGTTTAATTATTTTTTGTAAACATACTAAATATTTTTCAAATGGAGAAAAAACCTTCAGGTTTTACCTAAAAAGATCTGTTGCACAGTAAAAAATTCGATAAGTGGCTTGATATTTATTTTTGATATATTGTATTATATTTTAAAACTTTAAAAACGTTCTCCTGAGAAATCAAGTTTTTTGATTTATGACGTTCTTGAAAGGAGTGAGCAATATTTTGGTATTTACTAGGTAAAACTTAAATAACAAATGGACAGATTTTACCACAAAGTGACTGCTGAATTTATTAATAAACATAACTTAATTTGAATCAGTAAAGGGTACTCGCGTACGTTTATTAATGATAGTTATCAATAAGATGAGACAGAGACTCTGGGCCTAAGATCTGTCATCTATAAGTTCGGTTTTCCCTAGAAAATATTAACGATTATATTGAAAATCACAACCTGAGAAATTTAAAATAACGGTTGACTTAATATAAGCCGTCTTATAATCAAATGGCAAATTAAAATAAGATTTCACTTTATTGATGTTGTGCCGTCTTATGTTTTTTTTTCCAAATCAATTAATGAAAGTTTTTTATTGCTAAAATAATGTCTCAGCGGTTCGATACATGTAATACGAAATCAATTTATTTATATGAATATTTATTAAACATTTACTACACCTACATGATTCTAAAATAAAATATAAGTCACATTTTAATTGTCTATTTCAATTCAAAATGAACAATAAAACGACATGACTTATCTACACTTTTAAAATGCGATACATACATATTTATTGATATTGATTAGTTCCTTTATTAGCACGTTTCCAGTGCCCGTTAATAAATTAAATATTAATATTTAAAACATGCACTTATTTAAATTGATAAACGTGACGGGTCAATGTAACTCGTACTGTAACGAAGGCTCAAGTTTCGTAGTTTAATTTCGTGCTTGGGGTATTAAAAAACGTTGCGATACTAAAAAAATATACGATCACCTTGCTCGACTATCGGTTACTTTAAACTATACACACACACAAAACCACAGCTGCCATAAACGATGCTTTATGAGACGTTATCGTTGCTTCAAAATTACAATTTGTTTCGGTCATTTTGGGACCACAAAATACAAAATAACTTTTTTAAATATCGTCTCGACACTTACGAAATACTTAATGCTGGAATTCGTTGTTGACAATGGACTTTAAAGGGTGCACATATTTATTCACATATTATTTTACTTAACCCTTCTATGGTATATAGAAACATCACCAAGCAGACTTTATTTATGTTTTAAATATTTAAAGCATTAACTTTGTGGATCATTGTAATATATTATTTGGAAAAATAAAATGACTTTGTTTTTTTGTCCACTCACTTTTTTACTAAAAACAAACTAGTTTCGGCAACAACCTTTTGCCCTCTTCAGGATTTGTTTTATAACTAATATTAGTAATAAAACAAACCCTGAAGAAGGCAACAGGTTGTTGCCGAAACTAGTTGGTTTTTCATAAAAAAGTGAATGGATCAAAAAACAAAGTCATTTTATTTCTCCAAATAAAAGACTTTATTTACTTTACTTTGAGGTAGTGTTTTACAAAAATAGCGCTTTATAAATTATCCAAATTTATTATTTTTTATTACTATTACTTACTGCGTAGGTCATTTTACACTGCAAGTGGCGCAAAGGCTTGGTCCTCTCCATATTACTAGTCTCTACCCCAGACTAGAATAAGATGATCTATATTAAATAACGATTTAATATATTTAACTATATTTAATTTTTTACCCTAAGTAAATTAATATTATTCTTCTAAAATCGATTAAATTTCATCACTTATTTATAGGTTGAAAGAAATCTTACAATTTTTACACATGCAGCATATAAATGTTGAAAAAAAAACAAATTTGTCAACTAGATTATATGCCTTTCACAGCTGAAACTACAGTACCAAACACTCAAAAATAAAATCTTGATCCTAACTTAAAATATTTTATTTTTTTATTTAAATTGTGAATTTAAATTAAAAAATAAAACATTTTAAGTTGACTTGAGAATTATTTAACGATATTGTAAGTATAACACCTTAATAAGTTAATAATTCCTTAAGACATTTACCTCACCTTCAAATAGCTATAAATAGGTACTTAAATGTTACAGATCACTTTCGGATGTTTTCGAAGATCGATGATTGATTTATATTATGGTTCATAAAAAAGTACTTCAAAATGCGATGGCCGAGAGAGATACACTAAATTTTGTATTCGTATCGCCTTTCCTTACATGGGAGCGAACGAGACACATGTACAAATTGGTACCTATTTTTTTTTATTAGGATGTTGACCCTAGTTTTACTTTTGTGTTAATCAGATGAACCGATTAAGCGTTCAAACATCTTTGCACAATATTTAGGGTTCGTTGGCTCGGTTATTTAATTATCTTATAAAAAGCAAAATGAATAAAATTTGGTTTTAACAGGTAGTTTTATTTTCCCTGAATCCATTGACTTATTTGAAACATGAGGAAAACAATCTTGTTATATTACTCGTTTAAAATATGTAATTTTCTGCCAATTATCACAATGTTTCATGTGGATATCGTGTGTGATTCACATAGTCATAAAATAAAACGATATATTTATCATTTAAATATGTTTTTTTATATCATAAAAAATATTTGTTAATGCATACTGTGATAAATTGGAAAAGATACATTTTCTCTGTTAACACCTTTGTACTGCATACGGTTCAAACGTTGACCAATATCACTAGTTAATTTTTGTTTGGTTGGAAGGATTGTTTTTAAACAGTAAGCCTACAATGCACATACATTATTTACAAAAGTATTTAAAAAAAACATAGGGCACTGCATCATATAAACGCAGTGTTATCTTGATCGTTAACACAAGAAAGAAAGGTGATCAGCTCTCCACTTCAGGTTCCAGTCCAGAGTAATATTGAATAAACATTAGAGGCAAAAATCACTTATATTTATTTGACCCCCCTTAGGAATCGAACCCTGGACCACCAGTGCGGTTGCCGAACGTTCTGTATATTACACTACAGAGGTGGAGAAGCATAAAAAAATAATATACTAAGCATTATTGTATCAGATCAAAATAATCTAGTTGCTACTGGGTGGAGAAACGAAATGGCTTTCAGAGCTTTAAGCTTATAACCTGGTTTGCGACATGGAAATACAAAACCACAACCAAAAATACAAAAATATTCCATATGTGTTAAGTATTCAAGATGTTACATTCACATTAAAATTAAATATGTTACATTCACAAGTAAGTCAAATAATACCCTGTTTTACACAAATAATCCTCCATGAAAACGCCGGCATGACCAATTTTATGTCACCCGGGAAAATTTTGCATGTTCTAATTAGGTTTATATCTTATATCAAATCTTAAACACGGTAGGCGAGAGGCGGCCATTAATAAGACGTTTCAAACCAAATTACTTTAATCATGGGACCTTCGTGCTGATTGCTGGCATCGGACCTTTTAATTTGGGCATTATTAATTTGCTACCAGACAATAATTTGGAACTTTGTTGCCTGTAATTTCCTGTATTTGTTGATTGCGCCCGCTGGACATTTTTTTTCAAGAAAGTGAGCTTTTGCGCTGAAATTGAATTCGGTGACGAAGTAAATTCATACAGTCCTGTCTTGTTGTGTGTTTCCTTTTTTTAAAATTCGGGTACGGTAAAAAGGGATGTTTTTATTTTTATGTTTTAAGTAAAAAATACAAATATTACTTATTCAAATATTATAATAATAATAAATAATAATAAACCCTTATCCGCACCCCAATGGTGCATAGGGCACTGCGTCATATAAACGCAGTGTTATCTTGATCGTTTACGCATGAAGGAAAGGTGATCAGCCCTCTGCTTCAGATACCAGTCAAGGGTAATATTGGATAAATATAACAGTGAAAAAATCACTTATGTTTATTATAAATTGAATACTACGGTTTTTTTAACGTTTTTATTTTATTTTTATGTATTTTATTCTTATAAAAATAAAACGAATGAAATTTAATTAAAATTTAAAAATACAAATGTTACTTATAATATTTTATATGTAAACACATTGCTATTATAACAATTAATACGTCAACTATCGATATAAAAAGGTCTCGTTGCATGTCTTGTTTTAATTATATGAAAAAACAATCTTGGAATTGAAATAAGCCTATTATCTAATAAGAATAATACTAAAAATAAGAAATTTGGACAATTTACTTGTACACTATTGTTTTATTAAAAGTATTTGATATAAATAAAACAATATCACACATATATGTATATACCGTAGGATGTCATTTATTCAAATGTTTGTATTTTTATAGAACTCATAGAAAATTAATTCACATTATTATCTACAATTATATCTGGAGCTTTTTTAACATTTCTATAAAACACAGAAAATTAGCATTAAAAAAACCTACATTGCATGTGAAATTATGTAGTTTAAGCATTATTTTAGCGATAGTATCATGAATATATTTATTTTTTTGCATGAACTTCCTTTATACCTAGTGAGAATAAATGTATTCGTAATTATTTGTTCATTTATTACAGAAAAGGATACGCATCAAGTTACGCAAATATTTGTGTATGCAAAGTATACATCCAAAGACGGCAAATGGACAGGTTGAGGGGAAAATAATTATCATGGATATTTCAACATAGAAGAAGAGGGTATTATAACTGTCTAATTATAATAAGGATGAAGTCGGAAAATGTGAATCGACATTTTAGTAGATATTTGTTTTGTACTGACACTTCTTGGTGGAACTTAACTTTATATAGTATAATAAAATAACAACCATATATAAATATTTTAATATTTTAATAAGCTCCCTTAAGAAATTTAAAAAATAGAATATTTAAAAAATTGTTAAGAAAAAAATAATGCCCATTACATATAAAACATGAAAAAAAATATGAAAAAGACTATTATACCATTAATTATATAAAACATAAGGCCTTGAGTGTAAGTCCCTCTCCAAGCACAAAAACTCAGTCTTTTTTTTGGAGAGGCACAGCGAATCTACAACTATAAGTTTGCCATATGTATGAATGTTTATAAATTGTAATATGTTGTAGTTAAAAATGTAACTATATTGAATAAATAAAATAAAAATTATTAACATATATTACATTTCACCAGTGACCAGATTTAATCGTTACCGACATCATCGGACTGGTAACCAGTCCGATGATGTCGGTAATGTGAAATAAAATATAATAAAATGTTTTAAAAATAAATATCAAGCCACTTATTAAACTTTTTACTGTGCAACAAACATTTGTAGGTAAAACCCGAATGGTTTTTCTCCTTTTGAAAAAATATTTAGTACCTTTTCTTGAAAATGCAAAAATAACACTTCCTGCCCTGTAGCAGGTAAATATTTAGTTAAAAATATGCCGCTTTTTCTGGGTTATAGTTCGTTTTCTGGGCATTCCGAAAACATGCACAACTGAAAATTGACGATTTTTTGTAGATATTTTGTTGAAAGGAGTGACGATATGTGGGAAAACTACTAAGTCATTATTTTTTATATGGTAGATCTTTTCTGGAGGTTCTGAGAACAAAACAATTATACATCCTCATGAAGTGACATATAAATATACATTTCTGAATTTGAGTACCTACTTCATTATTTATATATACCAAAATTAGTAGTAAGGTGTATGTAATTTATTGTATGTATTGACATTCCTTTGAAATATCCCTTATTGTCCTTCGGATATCTGAAACAGTTGTATGGATAAAATATTATCGGAAGACGGGTTCAAGTGCGATGCTTTAATTTGCGTAATTTGATTCGTGCCACGACTGCCAACTGAATTACAAAGCTGGAGGTCCAAGTATCGAGACGCTTGTACTTGTATTTATACAAAAAGGTGCGTTTACACGATTTAAAATTCAATTTTAAGAATTATAAATTATGTTATCATGTGTTTACTGTTTTTTTTTGCTGTTGCCTTATAGCACTTATTTTCACTTTATTGCTCTTCTCAACTTATACATCTTATAACTGTTTGTTTTTTATTATTTTTTTACTTTGGTTCTAAATTAAGTCTGCCTATTAATCTTTGTATTAACTGTTGCTATATTTTTTTCTTGCTGTTTATTTTTAACTCATTTAACATGAAATTTTGTAATTGGAATATTACAATTACCAGTTTCATTTGTTATTCATTATTGTATTAGTATTTATGTTAATGTTCTGTTAAATTTCTAAAAAAATAAAATAAAATAAAATATCTTGAGATAAAATAACAAAAATATTTAATTTGTGGATGTTTCTATGTGTTTGTAGTATTAATTTACATGATTTTTTTGATGTACAGAAATTATTACTCCTTTCTCGTGCAATAATTTTCGATATAGTAGAGTACCATTCCATACCTTTTCAGCACTATACACATGCACACACACATATACTTTCTTTCTCCCTAATATGCACACAAACACATAAAGATATAAATAACTAGCTGTACCCGGAAGAGTTTTGCTGTAACGCAGTCTGATTACATGAAAAAAAAAACAATGAGTTCTTTTTTGTACGTTGGTTTAGAAAATTTTCTTGCATATTATGTACGTACAAGGATTTATAGTATATTTAGTTTATATCAATCAATCGAAATCCGTCACATAGCATATTTATTTGGCTAATCCGTTTTGTCAAATTTTCCAAGTAAGAAACCACCAAATCCGATAGATCCTTACGTCCCATTGCCTCATAAATTTTTGTCAACTGAATACCCTCTTTTGCACATTCTCAAAAATAAATTAAATTGATTGGAGATGGGGTTGAACCATATTTTAACAGGTATTACATAGTCTTATAGATCTAGAGCATTGTTTAATATTGTGTGTGTGAGTGTGAGAAGATTTTTAGAATGAAGTAATAACGAAGTTTTGTACTAAAATATTTTAATAATTTCCTTTTAACGATTACTTTAACGAACATTAGATACAGCGAAGCACATGTATGCTCATATAAGCTAATATATTGTACACATATCGCTCTCTTTTCAACAACGTCAAATGTAAAAAAACTTGATTTTTCAGGAGATCATTTTAAAGTTTGAAAATATAATGAAATGTATTGAATATAAATATCAAGCCACTTATTGAACTTTTTACTGTGTAACAGATCTTTTTAGGTAAAACCTGAAGGTTTTTTCTCCATTTGAAAAATATTTAGTATGTTTAAAAAAATAATTAAACAATAGCTTTTCTTCAAAATGAAAAACAACACTTTCTGCCCTGTAGCGGGTAAATATTTAGTTAAAAATATACCGCTTTTGCTGAGATATAGTACATTTTCTGGACATTCTGAAAACATGTACAACTGAAAATTGATGATTTTTGATTTATGACGTTCTTGAAAGGAGTGAGCGATATGTCATTTAAATTATCTATGTAATGTTTTGAAACATGCATTATATATTCAAAACAACTAACCTAAATGAGGCAAAGAACATATCATCGTTCATGTATTTGTATATATATATTCAATACATTTTTTAAACATTGATATGTTATTCCATTTACTATAATGAACATATTTTTGGATAACCAGAAAATTAAGTAAGTTTGCAAAAAACATATCATCTTGAAAATTAACAAGGATGTAGGTATAATTTAAAAAATATATATTTGTTATTGATCGTGTAAAGCAGGCCTTATAAGATATATGTTTATGAACATAGTATTTTTAACAGGCGACTGCGACCGCGCGATGTCGCCGAGCGCCACTCCGTTCGTTTTCTAATTCAACTCTTTATTCGATGTAATAATGAAGGTAACACCCCCTGTACTTATGTTGCTTGTGCCCTGCAGGCTATAGTCCTACCACAAATTACAGGGGAAGTAATGTCAATACCGATTTGGCTGGCCCAATTAACATGATCGATCCAAAGAAATGCATCGCTCTAAGCAGGGCCGTATTATCCGGCATTCAAAATAGTACCTATGCCCCACTTTAATAATGTAAGAACAAAAATATGTCACTTGGAAACAACTCAAAATGTCTTCTTCTTCATCTTGTTGTAGGCCTTGTGGCCTGTTTTTAAGAGGGATTTAGCCTCCTGCGATGTGGATTCCCAGCTATCGACCCATCTCTTTGGTGGTCTGCCCGTGAGTCGCCTACCATGGGGTTGGCTGTACAGTGCGATGTGGGAGAGTCTGAATGGTTCCATTCTCCTTAAAATGTAATTTAAAAAAAAATAAAGTGAAAAAACGTACCACTTGGGTGAGGATAGAGTTCAAAGTAGAGAAAAACTTCAAATAATATGAACTCTATTTAAGAGCTACTTAAGGTCCATCAAAAATTGCAATTACTCTTCTTCTTCTTCTTTTACTTGATAAAGGCCTATTTTTGAGATTGATTAGCCTCCTGCAATGTTGATTCCTAGCTGTCAATCCATCTCTTTGGTGGTCTGCCCGGGAGTCGCCAACCTGGGGATTGGCCGTGTAATGCAAGGTGTAGGAGTATGGATTCTTCCATTCTCCTCACATATGTATAACATTGTCTTCTTCGTAAACAACTACATTAAGTAAAAACATTTTTTGGTATAACGCTTCTTTTTCATCTTCTTCTTTGTGTAGACCTTGTGACCTGTTTTTAAGATTGATAAGCGTTCGATGTCGCATATTTATCGTATCCCATATTCGTAGAAAACGTATTAAGAAATCAATTGATAAAAAAAATGTAAAATAGAATTTCAGGATATCGAAAAGCCCAGGATGTTTAGGTCTTATAACGGCCCTGGTCAGATTTGCTTGGCTATTAGTTGGTAGCAAGTACAGACGGGCAAAACCGGGGTCATTTTAGTTTATTGCTTCTAAATTAGTATGTACGAGTCCTGTTGGAAATACAAATGCAATAATTTATTGCCCCAATCAGTGGTAATCATTGAGCCTTCTTATTATACCATATGATGTAGGGTAATTGCGGATAGATGCCCAACACTTGTTTTTAAATTTGTAAAATTCACTTAATATTACTTTAAACTTATAAATATATTTATATATCGCTCATAATGGCATAATTACACTTTTATAAATATTTTAGGAGATGCCATTCGACGTTGTAGCAACAGAAATGGCGCCATTTTACTTAATTCTACAATGACACTCGCGCCATCTCGCAGCATTTCACCACAAAATCAATTCTGTTTATAATTCTCCCGATGCAAATAGTCTTTCCGCACATGTTGATGTATTTAACTTTTTAAAAAATGTAATTACGTCATTGTTGCACCAAATTAGGGATACATATATACGATAATGTATATTTATGAGTTCTATAAATTTGAGTAGTGTGGTTGTCAATCATGGGTAGAATGGTGAATTTTGCACGTGTGTAAAGTGATTGATTAACCAGCCTATTACAAGTTATAAGTCCTGTTCTACTCACAATTCTGCCCAAAATTCTATATTCTTCTTCATATATGTCATAATTAAAAAACAAAATTAAAATACGTGACTTCCAATGCACTACCACAATCTTTAGATGTTTGAATAGAATTCGCTTCTCTTAGGGCATACATCCACATATTTTGTATATTAAAAGCATTGAACTGGTATTACACAAAGTGAACGATGAATGATAAAGATAGTGTCATCTATCCACACTTTAACATAGTACAATAATGTTACTAACCATATAACCTTTAGTGTTTGCAAATTAGTAGGTACCTTTTCTCTTTGAATATGGATATTTATTTTATTTATGGGTTAAATCGAATCGACAGTCTTTGGTATTGCTTAGAGTATAATTAGACATCATCTGTGGTATTGTAAATGTACAATATAACCAGTAATTGAATCTTGATATGATTTGTATTATTAAATATTACTGGATATTTTCATTAAACATGTACTCAGAGTAATACCGGTATAAGTGTAGAGTAAAATCTAACTTAAAAAAATAAAAATAAAAACATAAATTTAAAAAATTAAATAAATATAATTTTTTTTTATTATTTAAAGTTACGACGTCATTATCAATTTTACAAGCAAAAATTCCTGATTACTTAAAATTTTGAACGTTTTGGTAAGGACCTCCGAAAATATAACTTCATTAATCGATTTTGCAGTTACTTTGTGTTAATTTCTTTTCTAATTTACTTGAAAAACCCCTATATCTTTAATTGTCTATGTACCTACTGATGAAAAAAAATGTTAAACTAACTCCTAAATGGAGAAACCCAGATTTGTGAACCAGTATTTGAACATTATAAAATAAACAACTTTGTTTTAACCACTTTTTTTATTATTAGTACACTTTAACCTACCGGTTTCGACAAGAACCTTGTCATCACTCCAGGAGTGTGTGGAAGTTTTTGGTAAGGGAATGTAATTAATTATGAGTATTTTTATGTTTTTAATGTTTTACAATTTAATAAACCCTAATGATGACAAGGTTCTTGTCGAAACCGGTAGGTTAAAGTGTACTAATAATAAAAAAGTTGTTAAAACAAAGTTGTTTAGTTTTATAAAGTTTATAAAATGTGCCACAAAGTATCTGCGAAAAACATTCATGAAAAGTATTTAAACAAATTAGGATTTTTGTCTTGTGGTATATTTCTATCCGAAGGAACCAAACAATTTAGGATATTATAATTAATTGAGTGTTTGGTCTCGAGCCACTTTTGAATTCGCCACTCATCTCAATACATTAGCCAATGCGTCAAACATGCGCAAACATAAAGCCAGGCATCTCTGGAAAACTCCGATATGAAAATTCACTTAAACATTTCCAAGACGCCGGAATATTTTCTTTCGCCATCCATCAAAAAAGATGGATTACCGTATCAAGCGCAGGGCCGCTAAATGTTCGTCCACACGTACAAAAACTAATATCGAGTATTCTACCCCGTGGCCCGACTTGCCCCCCTTGCGAAATGCTAAGTGCCAACTCACCCCATCTCCCCACATCATTATGATTCCGCCGTATATCCGACGGCTCGGGGAGAGAGGGACTACGAGGCGCTCGAGAAATGCCTTGTTATCCAAGATTGATACTCAATTAAGCATTCCATACTTTAGTTTGAGACGCCATGCTAGTGTTTATATATATTGTATCTTTCACACTTTACTTTTAAAAGATGGAACCATGATCATAAGCTTAATTACAAATATTCTTTCCTTATATCCTCAAACAAATATTTTGTTAACACTCTCCTTATCATTCATCGTTAACTTTGTGTTATACCTTAAAAAAACACTACATCGTGAACAAAGTGAACGATGAATGATAAGGAGAGTGTTATATTACCATACCACAAAGTCGTGTCACTAAAAATTATTCTTCTTCTTCTCTCCCTTATCCGCACCCAATGGTGCATAGGGCACTGGATCGTTTTGATGCAGTGTTATCTTGATCGTTATTTACATGAAGGCAAGACGATCACTGCTACGCTACTGGGACCAGCCCAGGGTAGTAAATATTAAATAAATATTAGAGTGTAAAATCATTAATATTTATTTTCCCCTGGGAACCGTAAATTTTACAGAGGACAATATTTTTTTTGGTTAAAAAATACAGTTATAAAATAAATACTTGCAAAAGAATTGTGATTCATGGATTAGCATGTTTTGTTGTTGCTAATGCAGTAAAAATTGTTTATAAATAAAACCCTATAAATTATTTTATATTTTTTCAAATGTGTGTGTACAAGTGTATGGTTTCATTGATATCAGTACAAATTTTAATAAGTAAAAATAAATTGTTTTCGGAATTTATATTAAATCAGTGTACTCCACGAACATCCCTCACGTGTTCCATGGCAAAAGGTAATAAGATGGGTAGATATTTTTCTGTGGTACCGCTCTATATATTACCACTTAGCCATGCGTTCCAGAGCCTTTTCTCCCCATCCTCCCCACACAGAATTGGTTCTTTGTTGTTTGGGGTGTATACAGCCGGCGCAATACTCGTCATAAAGTTTTAATATGATTTTTATTATTTAAGAAATACCTTACTCTTATTTCATTATATCCAGTAAAATTCAGATGCTGCTTAGAGCCTTCTTTGACACTTTTGTAAGAATATATTTATATATATATATATATATATATATATATATATATATATATATATATATATATATATATATATATATATATATATATATATATATATATATATATATATATATATATATATATATATATATATATATATATATATATATATATATATATATATATATATATATATATATATATATATATATATATATATATATATATATATATATATATATATATATATATATATATATATGTGTGTGTGTGTGTGCAGGTAGATGTATTAAAAATAATGTAAATTAAATTATTTTAAGTCAAATAATGCTGACATTGTATTTTTTAAAGATTTTGTAAGATGTAAAACAATTATATTTGATTTGTTTTATAAATATTATCATTATTTTTTATCGTAGTTGTGGTATAAGTTCAAAAAGTAATAAATCCTATTTTTAAGTCTGCACTCGTTTGCGAGTGATTTTGGGAATATGATAAATCCGCTGGTTTTAATAAATTAACATTAGCTTCATACATACTTGCATATGTAAGTTATGAATATTCAAATCGTTTACATTAAATGATTGATGAATATTTCAACATGTTTTACCGAAATATAACCGGATAAAAATATAAATGTAGCTTTTTTACAATTCACTGCATCGTATTTTAATATTCAATTTTAACGAATCAGCAAAATATATCGAGTTAATTTTAATTTTTGCTTTTGTTTTCTCAACAACAATTTATTAAATCATAGACATTGTGTACATGTAAAATTAAACATATAAGTATGTATGTATTATTTTTTGACATCTCATCAAAGATGAAGAAGAATATGGAAGTCTGGGCATTTACGGGGCTGACGACCGTCATCGGCTGGTTTAAGTGATCACTTTACACACGTGTAACATTCACCAATTCTACCCATTATTGACAACCACACTACTCAAATTCTTGGAAGTTCTGTATATATGAACCAATTTAGAAACCTTGTTCTTGAATCACTAGAACTTCACTAGAGACATCTATTGGTGAGATGTAAAGAAGCTTTTTATTAAGCAGAAACTCTTATATTAGTATGTGAGGTCCAAATCCTGGATTATAATCACACACATGAGAAACGCCAGAAAATACCATTTTCATTTTTATTATTTAAGCTTATAATTTAAATAAATGCCCAGACTTCCATATTCTTCTTCATCTTTGATGAGATGTCAAAAAATAATATGAAAATAACTCCTGTAATTGGAGATAATCCAGATTTTGTGAACAAGTATTTGGACACACTCAAAATGATGTATATGTATGTATTTGCTCTTCTGCAAACTTCGTGTAAATGAAGTAGGTATTTTTTTTTGTATATTAGTGATTTCATAAATTGTAGAACACCAACTGAATTTATGTAAAAAACTCTGTATATAATTGGTTTAAATAAATAATTAGATCCGGTTTTACACCCCATGTTGCATAGGACACTGCATATCATCAACGCAGTTTAATAAAGATACGTGAAGGGTAGAAGATCAGTTCTGCACTTCAGGTTCCAGTCCTGGGTAATATTAAATAAATAAACGAGTGAAATAGCCCTTATATTTCCCCTTTTTAAGACTACTCTGGGAATCGAACCCGGAACCTCCACCTCGGAAGTCAAACGCACTTATTTCAATGCTATTAAGGCAGATATTTTGGTAACAACAATTTTTACATATTAATTTCCTGCTTTAGGTATGTTATTGTTTGTTTTTTTGGAGATATTATTCTTTATAATCATATTGAAGCCCATAATTCACAAACTGTCACGTGGTTTCTTCAACGGATAAATAGAAGAGATATACACAATGCAACATTGTAGACCGTGTTGGAGGTCCCGGATTCGATTCCCAGGGGGGGGGATAATAATGAAAATAACTGATTTGACACTGCAATATTTATTTATAATATTACTCTGGACTAGTCTCTGAAGCGCAGGAGTGTTCGCCTTGCCTTCATCTGTTAACAATCAAGATAACACTGCGTTAATATGATTTAGTGCCCTATGCACCATTAGATGCGGATAGGGGTTAGAATAAGAAGAATATTGTAGACACCAAGAAGAGCGAGCCTGTTGGATACACAGTTTCCAAACAAGGGTTAAATGGACGCTTATGACACAGATTGTTGCAGATATACAACGACTATATTCCGTGTGATGCATTTACTACGCCAGATAAAATAATACATCTTTAAATGCAAATCAAAATGCCCTTGTTATTCGACTGTACCGTCAGTTTCTCCACATTCACAGCTGACACTTCCACTTTTCTTTCCACATGGATTTCCTTCCCTCTGTTCGTCCCCATTCACCCCCTTGCACCTCATGCCTCCCGGCGACTATTCAGAATATTATACCACCCTTATCCGCTTACTACCCCCAGCCAACGTATCACAACAGCAGGTTTTATAAATAATATAGTATCCAATAATTCACATACTAATTTGAGAATAGTACATGTGTAAATTGACGACTATCGACGAATGATTACATTGAAATATAATTTAGAGATACTTTACATCGCTCACTCCTTTCAAGAACGTCATAAATCAAAAATCGTCAATTTTCAGTTGTACATGAAAAAGAGGCATATTTTTAACATAATATTTAACCGCTGCAGGGCAGAAAGTGTTATTTTTACGTTTTGAAGAAAAGGTATTGTTTAATTATTTTTTTAAATATACTAAATATTTTTCAAATGGAGAAAAAACCTTCAGGTTTTACATAAAAAGATCTGTTGCACAGTTAATAGTTCAGTAAGTGGTTGATATTTATTTTAAATACATTGTATTATATTTTTAAACTTTAAAAACGTTCTCCTGGAAAATCAAGTTTTTTGATTTATGACGTTCTTGAAAGGAGTGAGCGACATGATCAAAACTAACGAGTAAATTTTGAAATTGTTTTCATAAAATACTATTAAAATTTACTTGTTAGTTTTGATATAAGTTTAATATAAGATAGAACGAGTAAGAGCATGCAACTTTTTTTACTCTGCTTTATCCTCATTTTACCTGCGGTTCTTTCTCCATTTCGTTTTCCATTTTGTAGTAACATCCTTCACTCTGAGGTCAACTACTTATATCATCTTCATAAAAACTTAACTCTATAAATTTTGACATTACAATTAGGAACAATATGGAAGTCTGAGTATTTGCAGGGCTCATGTGCGAGTTCACGGGTAGTATATATGGTTGATTTGAGAAGGCTTTATTTAGAATTTACCCTTTTAATTATATGCAAGATCTTTACCACATTATTTAACATACTAGGAGACGCCTTTAAACATGAAACTTATTTTTTTATGGCGCCTATAATTTGACTAGTTAAATTATTCATAACATTTTAATTGTGAAAATCCTTGTTCACAAATCTAGGTTTCTTCATTTTTATATATTTTGACATCTCAACATAGAGAAAGAAGACTCTATCTATTATCTGAAACGCATTGAACGCAAAATTATCAGTATTGTATATCGATAACCTTGCTTCATGTATACATATTTTTAGAAACATAATTATTTGTGACATAACATTTACAAAAATACTTCAATTTTATACTATGTATTTGAGCCTAAGCGGTTCATTATAAAAAATTGGTATCAAATTGTGGTAGAGTGGGTTACCCTAGAAACTCTGACTCAAGAATCCGCAACACTAACCACGGGACCACAACCCGACACTTTATATTAAGTGATCAAGTTTATACCTTGTCGATTCTTTTGAAAAAGATAAGAAATAAATCTCTCCCAACATTACTTATATCGGCATGTACCTATCTGTATGTAAGTAGTCGGATGTATCGCCGATAAATACTCACCTTTCGATTCCACCCTTACACGATTTTTCCCTTATATACTAGCCTGCTAGAGAACCACCCCGATCCACCCCTCGCCTCCCGCCGCCCTGCCACCCGCCCGCTTGTTAGCGCGGTATAAAGGAGGGTGACGACATTAGAGTTTGGAAAATCACTCCGAGTTTGACGGAAGCAATACAAAGATGTTTTTTCCTTGTACAGATAAGAAACGCGAACGTGTTTGTGAGTGAGGTAAATAGTGTAGTGGTACATCTCACCGAGAAAACTCAAGACTGATTTTCCATACGCTTTTCTTGTAACCCTTACTGTATATATTACCTAATTTTACATTTCCCTTAAATGTAAAGAGCGTCGACATATTATTTTATTTTTGACGCAGAAAACATTGAGTATATTTTTTTTGTATATATTATTATCAGACACACATGTAACATTCACCATCCTACCCATGTCAACAACAACACTACTCAATTTTTCGGAACTCGTACATATATCATACAATTCTCACGTACATGTGTTAGTTCGCGACAGTGTCTTTGATTGATTTGACTAAGCTTTTATTTTGTAGAGATGCTTTGTTTCAAAATGTATGCAAGAACCTTACAGATTTATTTTATGTATATATATATATATACATACATATATAAGTACTGACCCTTATCAGAACCCAATTATGTATTTGACACAGCATTAAATAGATGCAATATTTATTCGATCGTTTATTGTACGTAGGTAAGTTAACCAGTCCTACGTTTCAGGTACTACTAGTCCAGAGTCGTAATAGATGAATATAACTAACTAACTAACCATCACGCCGCTTACCCGCAGGGGTAGGCAGAGATAATAGAACGCCACACCGCTCTGTCTTTGCAAACATTCCTCGCCTCTTCCACGTTCATACATCTCCTCATACACACCCACAGATTGTTGCGACTCCTAACGTGATCGCTTTCAAGTATTTGGCATACCTGATCTTGCCAAGTTTTTCTCGGTCTTCTTTTGCATATGTGTTTGTATACGTTTATTTAGTTCGATATATAAACACATTTATATCGAATCTTTCAAGTTAGATTATGATACGAAATGGGTGTATTTTGTTGTTGCTTAGTCTGGGAATTCAGCAGGCGATCACTCCATATGTACCAGCGATGGAAAACCAAATTAGAGATCGGATTTGGTGAAAAACTCCCGCCAGTACATACAACACACAGAGGTCGCTTGGCGGGGACGGCAGAGGCGGGGAGGGGGGGGCGTCGGGGGGGAGGGGCAATGTTTATTCTGACATTTCACGAGTAATCCGGGCGATTTCAGATAAAACTTTCTGAACGAATGATTAATCGGAGCAACACGAACGCCACCGGAGCTTTTCAATCAATCGGGAAAATGGAAAATAAGACGTGTGCGCGTGGAGGGGGAACTCTTATTAGCTTAAACGCGAAAATTATATTTTCGGAGATTTCGGAAAATTTAAATCATTATTTTTTTATCCCACAACGCGACACCATACAATTTACAGATTTAATTTTTACAAAATATTTTAAATATCATTTTCTTATTATTATTATTTTTAAATATTACAAACATAAGTCGTTTGTAAAATATTCCCCATGAGTAATTTCAATTCCTCATTTTGGGTCATGGGATTATGAAACACAAATAAATATTTAAAAAAAAATTAACAAAACACAGGGCTGTTAAAATTTATTGCATGCTGCGACACTTGAATGTAAGTATGGAAAATATCAAAAGGACGTTTTTGTTTTTTTTTCATTTGACCGGATATTTATCCGTTACATGCGAAGTCCGTTATATCGACGTTTGACTTTACTCAAATTTCGGAAGTCGTATAAAAACTTATAAACTTAATTTAACCGTAGACGATGCCAAAAATTCGCATGAAAAAAAACGATATCAATTTAAGCATAAATACAATTAATGTGAAGGTAGGGTGATCAGTCTTACGCTTCAGATACTAGTTCAGGGAAATTAAATAACATTTATTTTGATCTTTCTTGGAATCGATCCTAAGTATCCCATTAACCACTAAATTATAAAGGTGGGCAACGAATAAATTATTTTTAAAATATGTAATTTATTATTAGATTAAAACCAATATTTTTAGCTTTTCCACTTTTTTATTTGACCAGCGACCGGGTTTCGTCGTTACCGACATCATCAGACTGGTGATGATGTCGGTAACGACGAAACCCGGTCGCTGGTCAAATAAAAAAGTGGAAAAGCTAAAAATATTGGTTTTAATCTAATAATAAATTAAAAATGCAATTCCATCACGAAGTGTCAGTGGATAATATAAATCTATTTAAAATATGTGTAATTAATTTTATAAAGTCTGCAATATTGTTTTAGTACTTTGTGAAATATGATCATATATTGAGCATGTAGGGAAAATTGTCACGACCGCCATAATGCTTTGCCGATTTCCTTATTTAGGCGTGGCATATTTAATTCATGATTTACCGTACATTTATGGCAATCGACGAATAACGCCAACGCGGTAGGCTCCCCCACTACAATATTCAGCTCACCCCTAAAAACATCCCTCTAAAAACGCTGGCCGGGGGGTGAGAGTTTTTTCATATAATGCTATTGGAAAAATGCGATGCGTGTGGGAGAGATCGTAGGGGAGGCGCATTCAAGCATGAATGAGATTTTTGTATGTGAACGCCGTGCTATATTGAGAGAAAAGGAGACGTGGATAAGGCTGCCATTTTGAGTTCCGTGTCTAAAAACCACGAAAAATTTTTTTTTATAAATTTGTAATATATTTTTTTATTGATTCAGCAGTCACTTTGTGATAATACCTATCCATTTTTAATTGAAGTTTTACCTATGAAATACCACTATTTCTTGAAATCATAAAATATTTAAAGAAATAGTGATATTTACCAATAAAACTAAATCAAAATTGAATATTTATTTTATTTCATCCCTTTAAAATAAGCCAATGATATATTATATCAATTTCTACTACTAATGCTATACGTTACTTTTGCTGCAGGGATGGGCAGAAAAATTGAAATGCTACAAAACGTCTATTTTGACACTCTTAACTTCCTAAACATCCAAAAACCATAAACATTAATCAGAAATGAAATTTATGTTATGAAAGTTATGTTAAGTAACTTAGTTATAAAGCAATTATAAACGTCTATATAAAAAAACCCTTAAACTAAATTTCTCAACAACGTTATTCCTGGACTGTCTTTGGAATGAGAAGAAATTTAGTAAAGCAAAACTTAAAAGTTTTATTTATTTCTAAATTTTAATATATTTTAATTTTTATTTGGGTGTAACATACAAATCTAGCGTAAATAAATTCAGTTTTCTTTTACGTTGAAAACATTTTTCACTCAAAAAATGTTTTCAAGTTACATTGTCATTGAAGACCCCTACCTAGACTCCATACCAAGGAATAGTTTTTTTTATATTTTAATGTACTTTGTTTATAAAAAAATATTAAACAAACTCACTCTCTAAACACAAGTATCTACTTTATTAGAGAAGTAGAAACGTTATATTTGAAATGTATTGTATATTTACCAAACTATTTTGTATTATTTAAATTTGTATTTTGTGAAAAAAAAAATCAATTAATAATAAATCAAAAAGTGATAATTTTGGAATATCACAGTGTAATTTTTTAGATGTTAAATAAACCTTTAAATGTATTGGAAGTTCACAGAATGAATATATATATATATATATATATATATATATATATATATATATATATATATATATATATATATATATATATATATATATATATATATATATATATATATATATATATATATATATATATATATATATATATATATATATATATTATTGTAGTGTTAGTTTAGTCATATATTTCACCCTCTGGTTAAAGCTCCTCCCCACACGAATCAATATCGAAACTTATTGGAAGGAATCTGAAATTCGAATGTGATCGAACTTTATGGTGGCCATTCTCTTCTACCGGTTTCTGTTTGTTTTTAGCCCTCATATTATTTTCCTCTTCGACTTTGGTCTTTCCATTACACAATTAGATTTAGGGGAGGTTTTTTTTCATTCACCGACCGACAGCTCAGGGCTTATTTTAATGGTGTTTTTTTCAAATATTTTTTCAAAAGCATACCAATCATACACGGTAGGCGAGGGTATTCATATTTGCTCTTATATCAGTTATTATTTGTAGAAAATTATTACTTTTATGCAAGTGCGTATGGAGTTTATAAAAGGACCTTGCTATGATATTGAATAAGAAAAGTTTCCGCAGTCACAATGCTTACAAAATACAGATGCTTAAAAAATTAAAGAAATATATTAAATCGTATACTGAATGGTCCGTCCGCCTCCGTAGTGTAATGGTCAGCACGCTCGGCTACCGTTCTGGAGGACCCGGGTTCGATTCCCAGGGGGGGTAAGAATAAATATGAGTGATTTTTTCACTATAATATTTATTCAATATTACCTGGACTGGTACTTGAAGCGGAGGGCTGATCACCTTTCCTTCATGTGTAAACGATCAAGATAACGCTGCGTTTATATGATGCAGTGCCCTATGCACCATTGGGGTGCGGATAAGGGTTTTATTATTATTATTATACTGAATGGCGAATACTACACATTGTAAAAAAAATACTCAAACCAACCAATGACATGTCATGACATGTAAGCCATTAATATAATGTAATTTAATAAAACTCTTACTATTTTTCGTACTATTATTTCAATGAGTTTCATCAAGTTATTTGTCCTTCAGGGATGAATACGTACTAAAGTACTTAGAAGAGTACGTATCCAAACTTAATAAGAATCAAAGTATCCAAAAAAATATAGGTGAAATTCGATTCATTTAATTTATAAAATGAATTATGACCTTATTTTAAAATACGTTTAGTTAAAATATAAATTATTTACCTTTTTATTTTTAAATGATTTATATTGAATAATAATACATAAATATCGATAAGTTAAATATCGTGTTTTTTTTAAATATTGTTCATGTGTCGTTGTTTTTTTTCATCATATTTAGCCTCGTGCTATATTATTTACTATTTCATACTATATATTACTGTATTATTGTATTTTGGCATGAATTTATAGATAAAACACCTTTATTCCTTAAAAAGAAAAACACAACATTACATTTTTTAAGTCACATTAAAAATATGTTTTTTTGAATAATAGTATTGACTTTGAAGATTTAGTATTGCAAAATAGTAGGCGTGTCTATTTCTTATCCCCCTAACTTCCTCACAGTTGGTTAATCTCATTACACTTGTAATGGTTCATCTCAACCCCTCGCTAATTCGCCAAACAATTATTACGCAGATGCCCTTAATATCTTGGATGTCTATTATTAGCACTTAAAATTGTACAAACATTTACCTCCTATAAAGCAAACCCCACACTTTATCATTTTTAAGAAAATAATCCATGTAAAATTAACTAACAAAGTTTCCATCATGCCGCTTTCTGCAGGGTTGGGTAGAGAGAATAGAACGCCATATCAATCTGTCTTTGCAAACAATCATCGCTTCTTTCATATCATGCATCTCCTTATAAGTAACCACCGTATTCTCCGACTTCTGACCTGACCACTTTAAAGTGTTTAAAACATGCTTTAAATATTTGAATCCAACACTGATTTGAGTCAACTAATTTAGTAGATCCAAATCATTGTTTAATTATATTATAAAAAATACAAATTCTTAAAAATTCAAAGAGTCAATAAACAGTTTTTGAAATTTCATTAAATGATTCGGTAGTCACTTTGTGATAAAATCTATCCATATTTAATTAATGTTTTACATAGTAAATACCACTATTTCTCAAAATCTACTGTGACACGTGTTTTGATGAATTCCGCATCATTTTCACACGGTGTTTGAAAATGATGCGGAATGCTTCGAAACACGTGTCACAGTGGATTTTAAGAAATAGTGGTATTTACTAAGTAAAACCCTAATTGAAAAAAAAGTATTTGAAATACTTGATCATGCCAAGTTTTTCTCATATATTTCGTACGGGGGCTATAGGAATTAATTTATGTCTCTTTTATAGATAAATAATTAAAACCATACATTACCGATACTCGTATTTTTTATAACTTGGTGTTAATTTATATACTTTATATAACACATTTGCACATTCAACAATGTATTTTTGGTCCTTTGGGGATCATCTCTGTAATAAAATCTCATTTGGGGACGAAATGCTCATTACCATAGGCAAATGCCCATAGGCAATCCTCTACTGTATTTTTTTTAAGATTAAAGAAAAACATGTTTCATTCAAAGATATAAAGGAATTTTTTCGAATGGATATCAAAGAAGCGGTATTTTTTCGAGATCGAAATAATGACGAAGAGTTTTTCGCAAAAGTTTCCTCTAGTACTTGAATATATTTACCGTACCAGTGATCAAAATAATGAGATCATTTTATAGGAATTATTTGGTTCACAAAAATACATTTTTACCAATTAAAAACAAATTTATTTATTTATTATTTATTTGTTTTTTATTACATCGACTATAATTAATGTATAGTATAATAATGTACCTAGTTAATATAATTAATAGTTTGCTTATTTAAGTGGTTCAACGGTTCTCAAAGTGTGCTGCGTGGAGCCAAAGGGCTTCTCCGCAACAAGAACCACAATAAATCTTCAATAATAATCGATCGAACGAGCAAAAACTGCAAACAAAACAATTTAGATTGTAAGTTGATAGAATAGGTAAGGTATTATTTTGTTGTTTTGTGTATACTGTTGTGGAAATCAGTAGTATATAATGTACATATTTTTTTGTATAATTTAACACAATATTTACATTAAATAATGAACATGAACTTGGCTATGCTTATTTTAGGGGTTCGTATAATATTTAGTCCGTATTTAGTTTTTCAAAAGGGCCATCCATTGCCAAAAAATATTGAGAGCCACTGATCTTGTTTATATCACTATATTTATCATATTATTTTTTGACATCTCATCAAAGATGAAGAAGAATATGGAAGTCTGGGCATTTACGGGGCTTACGACCGTCATAGGCTGGTTTAAGTGATCACTTAAACCAGCCTACACTTAAACCAGCCTATGACGGTCGTAAGCCCCGTAAATGCCCAGACTTCCATATTCTTCTTCATCTTTGATGAGATGTCAAAAAATAATATGAAAATAACTCCTGTAATTGGAGATAATCCAGATTTTGTGAACGAGTATTTGGACACACTCAAAATGTTGTAACTTTATTTATCAGTATATTAAACATATTTTTTATTCTTAGTACTCATCTGCTCCCAATGGTGCATCAGGGCATTGGAAAATAAGGCATTGTCTCAAATTTGTGCAATATTGCATGTTGATCGTTAGATTTATGAAGGCGAGAGACCAGTCTTACGCTTCAAGTAACCACTGGGGTAATATTAAATAAATATTAGTGTTTAAAAAACATTTATATTTAAAACGAAACGAACCTGGGACCTGCAGCATGATAGCCAAATGCTGTAACCACAACACTACTGAGGCGGATAGACATGTAAAAAATATCAACGAAATATTCTGCATCATTTTTAGCATTTAATATTCACTTTTTCAAGAATAAAAATGTATTAATATAAAAACGGGAGGAGTTGAAACCGTTATAACGCCATCAAATAATTAAATTTGAGGAGGCGCAGCGGAATACGGTATGATGTCCCCAAATGATATAACAAGGGAGTTATTTCATTTAAAACTCTCTCTTTTACACTGCTAACCTGCGCATTCATTGTTCATTGCGCCCCGAGCCAAGATGAGAAAAACGACAATTAAGAAATAAGACTCGTTTTCATATTTTTGAACTTTCGAAATGAAAATTATATACCCACATAGATATATACCTGTATAGATGTAATTTTAGAAATGATACTCTCTTAATTATATTTTAAAAGATATTTAAAGCATTCAGCATGGTTTTAATGTAAAATTATGTATACCAATTGAAGAACATGGAACCAATAACTAAGAAAATGATGAATTATACAAAAAATCATTAATTATATAATATAAAGCTTTCTCCGCTTTTATTTTAAATAACTATTATGAAGTTCGTCTGTACCGATATTATTAGACAGATGAATAATAAAGAAAATTACAATAAAAGAAATATTTAAAAAAACTTAGATAATATGATATATACATATAATAAAATAACAAGAGAATAAAATAAAGACCTTTTCTACTTTTATTTTATTTGACTGATGACCGGGTTTCAACGTAAGCGACATCATTAGATTGCACAAAATTATGTGAAATCCAGTTTCATCAAAAAATTTCAGTAAAAAAAATTAAATCTCATAAAATCGATGATTGTTTTACTTTACCCTGCATAATACATATTATAATATGACATTTTGTTACTTTTTACTATTTTTTATAACTTATTACCTATGCATTTGATTAACATGTATTTTTTTGTAATTTTAATTATTTAAAAAAATATATAATTAACACTCCTTTGAATTCAATAATTCTTACAATTTTATGGACACCCCTTACCACCTAGTGGTATATTCCATACACATTACAAGTGATGTAATATAACTTGTATATTATCAAAAGAGACCATTTTAATGATGGCACATAAAATGGAATGTTTCATTTTGTCAGAGCAGCCCAGGATGCTTTAATGACAGACCTACTTTAAATATATTTTTATTTTCATCATTTTTCGTTCTCGAGGACACTTCCATAGGTACTTATCTCAGTGTTTAGAGATAACATTTTATGAAGACATCATGATGAAATAGTGTGTATTTCAATTTAAATATAAGAAAATATGATAATTAATTAAAACAGGCTTATATGAATTTAAACATAGGGGATGATAGGTAACTGAAATGATCTTTATATGTACAAAATGTGCATTGCGTATTCGTTTTGCACAGTCGCATTCATTTTCCAGGCAGGAAATCGGGAAAATTAGGATGCAAGAATAACAATGATTCGTGTTCATATGATAAATAATAACATATGTCATATTACACTTTACCTCAAGTTTATATTTTGTGATATATATGCTGCAAATTTCTACTTTAAACATCTTAATACTAGTTACGATGTACCACTCCAACAAAGAGACTTAGCTCTAATGCGTGGAGAGGGAAATATATATGTGTATATGTATATATATATATATATATATATATATATATATATATATATATATATATATATATATATATATATATATATATATATACATAAATATATTCTATTATCAGGTTAAATGGTCAATTGTAGACTACATTTGACCAGATGATGGAATAGTTATTTTCGAAACTGGAAGTCATAATGCAGTGTTTTTATGTGGTATACGCAGTGAACGGACGATGAATTATTACCATACCATAAATTCAACAATGAAGAAAACGAAAAAAAACGAATAAAAACGAAGTGTTTTCTTTAATCATTGTAATATGTCTTACCACAAAGTTAATGCCGAAACAATAAATAAAATTCAACAATGCTTGTAATATACAAAATAAATTAATAATTAATGATAATAATAATGATGTAACATTGATAAATTTGATAAAGTTGATAATGATAAAGAATACAGCTTGACGATTAATATTTTTATATTTTAATCATATTATTCGAGATTTTTTTACGATAGTCAGGTTTTTAAAAGGTACAGTCTATCATTTATTCCAATATCGTCTTATTCCATTATAAATTTATTTATAAATCTATTCATTCTGTTCCTTTGATTACCCCAAGAATTTCGAGATGAATTATTACCCGATGATTATTTGCGCTGGCGGAGTATCTCGTTATGAAGAAGTCAGTCGAGTTTTAGATTCGTCCCCAACGAAGATTTTCTTATTTGATATTAAACGAGATTTTTCTTCCCTTTGCGGATGAACCCGAGTGGAAAAGTTGAGGAAATGCGTGTGTTATTTGTTCATTTCAAAGGACAGGGCTAACGAACGAGATATTTATTATTAATTTCCTTTGAGGGCGAGTCAAAGCAAAGTCATGGGATTTCCACGTGGGTAATAGTAGACTTATTACTTATTAATAATTATTTGAACAAATAAATGTGAGGCTGATAAGTACAAGGGCAAGTGCCATAGAAATAATTATACCACTTAATTGGAAGCTACAATATGAGAGGAGTTAAAATACGTAACTATTTTATAAATATTTTTAAAACAACTGGCATTGCACATCGAAGTTTTGGTATCAATTCTAAAGCAAGAAAGTGAAGCATGAAGTGTTCATACGACACTGAATACAGTTCAAATGAGATCACTAAGACGAATGTGTGCCAAAATGATTTTTGAATTACTTAACGTCCAAGTGGCTGAAATCAAGCTTGCGAATGTAACACCGCTTATCATGGTCTTACTTAGGATTCAACTCTTTGAGTTTTATAGCCTATGCCTACTCGTGAGTGAATTTATTCAGTATGTTTATAGATACTATAATTTAATGCAACTCAAAAGTGAAATTTCTTGGCAAAAAAACTCGCTATCTCTGAAATGATAAAATTATGTTTGGTAAATATTGGAGTATCGTATTACGTAAAAAATGCAAGGAAATAAGAATTATTCATAAAATTGGATTGAGATAATAATAATAATAAAAATAAGAATAATCCGCGAGACTTAAAAAAGTCCTAACATATTATTCATTTTTTAAATCATATTTGCATTTTTCGCCTTACTTTAATTTAAAATAATTTTTACAATAAAATCCAGTTATAAATAATCCATTATAATTTTAAAATTGATTATGGAATGTTTCAAAAGCGAAAATAGCTGTTTTTCAAAATAAAGCTTAGTAATGTGTTTGTAAATATAATAAAATGCTGACGGATAAAATATGCTATAAAAAAAGAATACATTTGTTACAAATTAGCACCTTTGCGCAGTCAACAGAATTAGCAGTGTTCATGTATGAACATGACCATTAACAGATTGTATTGTCGGGACAGGTGCAATATGTTCGTATGTATAAACAAACCATCAGTACAATAATGTAAAAGTCCATCCGCAAATTCGAGTTGTGGTCAAGGTGACCGGCGAACTTCTCATTTGACGAGCGTTGGAATACTCGACGCAATTCTCTTGAAAAGTCAAAGGAGGAATTCCTAGGGAGGTTGGTTGACTCTCGAAGGTCGATTCGGCAGCAGTTGGTCATCGCAGATGTCCGTTTCTTGCGAGTATTGTCCATTTTTTGCGACTAGCTCATTTACCCTTTCGTTCCTCTCCTTTTGAATCGCGATCTTGAAATTAAATTACGAAAAAAAAATATGAATGACGCTCATATTTAATGAAACTTGTGAAACTAATTTTTATTATTGTATACGTTTTATTTGGTATGTTACTAAAATTACAAAAGGTTTCTTCAATATAGAAAATGGTTTACAACATTTTGAGTGTGTCCAAATACTTGTTCACAAAATCTGGATTATCTCCAATTACAGGAGTTATTTTCATATTATTTTTTGACATCTCATCAAAAATGAAGAAGAATATGGAAGTCTGGGCATTTACGGGGCTGATTTCCATCTCACCAATAGATGTCTCTAGTGAAGTTCTAGTGATTCAAGAATAATGTTTCATATTTGGATCATATATATAGAAGTTCCATTTGAGTGGTGTGGTTGTCAATAATGGGTAGAATTGGTGAATTTAAAACGTGTGTAAAGTGATCACTTAAACCAGCCTATGACGGTCGTCAGCCCCGTAAATGCCCAGACTTCCATATTCTTCTTCATCTTTGATGAGATGTCAAAAAATAATAAGAAAATGGTTTCATTGAAAAACGATTAGATAAAATTATTCTACATAAAACTTTGGTACTTGTATGTATTAAATCTCTTAACTTTAGTTTTGCCATACTTTGAAATCTATCGAAAATTGTACCAGCATGTGAAAGGTAATCAAGACCATTGCATATATATAGATTTCCAAAATTAATGTAATATGGATTTTCAATTATGGGCAGAATGGTGAACGTTACAGAAGTGTATGAAGTGATCTCTGAAGCTAGCCAGGTCATTCGGCCTGAGATGCTCAGACTTCCATATTCTTTCATAAAAAAACCATAGATTCTTCATATTAAGTTGAAACACCTATAATATTGACATATCATCCGTAGGGTGTTTAATCCAATATCTGATAAAATCAATCAAAAATATACGGATAAATACAAGAATTTAAGTTTTTTAATACGGTAAATATGACACTCTCCTTATCATTCATCGTTCACTTTGTGTAATACCACTTTTATAAACACTTATTCGAGACTACCGGTTTCGGAATAATCATTTCATCATTAGGTCATTGAAATAAAACTATTACGTTTTGACATTTGAAAAAGAGAAAGAAGACAGAAAAATATTTCTCTGGTTCAAAATTTTATTTTTGTACAAATATTTAACCGTAATAATTTTATTTTAATGACCTGGTGATGGAATGATTATTCCGAAACCGGTAGTCACGTGTTTTTAAAAGTGGTATTACAAAAAGCGAACGATGAATGATAAGGAGAGTGTTATATTACTATACCACAATGTTAACCATGCTTTTGATATGCAAAATACAGTAAATATGCTTTACAACTTACATAAAGATTTTTACATAGATATTTTTTAAACTACGAGAAGGTATAATCAAATAAACTCCACGTTCCTTAATGTATCACGCGAATCTAAACCTTAATCCAAAGCCGGGAAAAATAAACAGAGACGGAAATTCAGAAATACGAATGCATCGTCTGGTAGGTAGTAAGCAGAAAATCCCAATCGAATAGTAGACGGTCTGAAATCCAATCAAACGTTAGGGAGCATGGTTGCCATGCCAACTACAGTCCTGTCGCGGCTCTACGTTGTATGGTATAACCTGCAGCTGTATTTGTAGCTGCCTACGCCTCGAAGAGAAGTACAAAAAGCACACATATTTTTAAAAAAGCCATTGGAGCTAATAATAAGCAAGACTAAAATATTTAATAACTTATTTTATTTTAAACAAAAAAGTTATGTTTTTTTTTCTGTTTTTTTTTTTTATTTTAAAATATGATATAATTTTAAGTACAAAAATATTTTTTTATTTTAAAACATAAAAAGATCCCATAAAAGGCATAGCCCGTGTGTGGGTATATATTTTTAAGGTTATAAAAAAGGTACTGGAATGATTACAATAGATATAAAACATATAAATACATTAAAAGTGCCAACACAAAGTACAAATTTTTCATTTAAACAGAAAACAAAAAAAAATTTAAAATTAAAATGAAATAAGTTAACGATAAGTATGTTCTATATGAGTTATAAATAAAAAGAAAAAACTACTTATGTAGATCGTTTTTTTTTTATTATAATTAATGTTAGCATGTAACCACCCATCGAGATTTTTGTCCATAAGTTTCAAGACGTACCTGTCTCGAGTGGTTATAAACTAACATTACTAACATTTTTTTTATAACAAAAAAAATATTTGAAAAATGATTAACTGCAAATTGAATGCTTTAAATATTGATAATGTGATATTTAGTTCTTCAAATAATCTATTCAGTTTTAAAATAGCTGTTTTCCATATGTATCACATTATTATAAAATTATTTATACTGACTAACTAACCATCACGCCGCTTCTCCGAAAGGGTGGGCATAGAGAACAGAACGTCACACCACATTGTCTCGGCAAAAATTATTCTCTATATATTGCACATACATCGCTCACTCCTTTCAAGAACATCATAAATCAAAAACTTGATTTTTCTGGAGAACGTTTTTAAAGTTTATTAATATAAAACAATGTATTAAAAATAAATATCAAACCACTTATTGACCTTATTACTGTGCAACCGATCTTTTTAGGTAAAACCTGAAGGTTTTTTCTCCATTTGAAAAATATTTAGTATATTTCAAAAAATAATTAAACAATACCTTTTCTTCAAAATGCAAAAACAACACTTTCTGCCCTGTAGCGGGTAAATATTAAGATAAAAATATGCCTCTTTTGCTGGGATATAGTACATTTTCTGGGCATTCCGAAAACATGCATAGCTGATAATTGACGATTTTTGATTTATGACGTTCTTGAAAGGAGTGAGCGATATGTCCAAACTATCTCAACACACCATTCTCAATTTTATTGATAATGCTTATCTCAGCCTTACATTCTTTAGTTATTTTATACAATTCATTAAAAAGTAGATGGATTATTTCTTTAAATTAATAATAACTGCATTAGATTTTTTTAGTAATCTTATTCTTAAATTGATTATATTTTTACTATTTTTTTCTTCATATTTCGATCTTTAAAATAATGAGTAAAGCACAAGTACAAAATATCATTAAACTGTCCGTATTTATTATAATAAAAAACAAAATACCTTTGAAGTAGTACTTTCGTATCGAATTGGAAATAATGCAATATGATTGGTAGAAAAAAGATGGCTCCGAAAAATGCCCTAGAGTGGGAGTTATTATTTATGGGGTGGATTTATACTGGGGGAGGGATAAGGGAAGCGACCGTAAATTCTACTTATATCAATACTCCCATAGATTACTAACCCCACATTGGACTGAATTATATTCAAATGAAAATAATTTTTGGATTGATCAGCAAATAATATTATCGTATTCCATAGTCTTTAAAGTAATTTTTGGACAAGGGTTAAATATATATTTTTTAAACTTAATAACAAAAAACAGGGTGTTTTGTTAATATATTTAAATTTTAAAATTGGGGCTCTACAATTCTGTACATTTTGGTACATACAAATAATAAATAAGATTAATTTTGATGAAAGACTTATGTACGTCCATATCTCTTAATTGAAGAGGAAAAATACCTTATCATTAACGTTTCAATTTTACTCTAAACTGACACGCGAAACGTAAAACGTAAGACTAGCCAATATATAATTTTCACGTTATCATAATTTTAAATAATGTACGTTACGCACCTTCAGATAAAAAAACAAACGCTGTTTATTTTAGCTAACTAAATTTAATATAATATTCTGAATTTCAATTACATAGTAGTTTACTGATATAGAAAGTAATACATTAAAAAGATTATAAGTATTATATTCCAATTCCGTGAAATGTAGACTGATGTCCACAATTGGCCTGACAATGGAATGGTTATTCCGAAACCGGTTGTCGCGGTTGTATCATTCATAATTCACTTTGCGGTATTACACAAAGTGAATCATAAATGATGAGAAGAGTGTTATATAACCATACCACAAAATTGACAATGCTTTTATATATAAAAAATAATCATTATTATTATTATATATATATAAATATATATATATATATTTATATTTATATATATATATATATATATATATATATATATATATATATATATATATATGTATATATATATATATATATTTATATATATATATATATATATATATATATATATATATATATATATATATATATATATATATATATATATATACATATATATATAAATATAAATATATACATATATATATATATATATATATATATATATATATATATATATATATATATATATATATATATATATATATATATATATATATATATATATATATATATATATATATATATATATATATATATATATATATATATATATATATATATATATATATATATATATATATATATATATATAATATATATATATATATATATATATATATATATATATATATATATATATATATATATATATAAATATATATATATATATATATATATATATATATATATATATATATATATATATATATATATATATATAAATATATATATATATATGTGTGTGTGTGTCTGTGTGTGTGTCTGTGTGTGTGTGTGTGTGTGTGTGTGTGTGTGTATCTGTAATAATAACAATGTGACAATGTAATAATAACATATTGTCCACCAATGTTTCAAATATTACATGGCATGCTATCTAAGTAATGCTTCTCAGAGGATATAAAAAAACTCCCAAACAAAATATTACATTACATTATTATGAGTAGGTACATATGGCAAATACAAAATGTTACACACGCAAATTACAACATTCCTGTATTTAAGTTCGTTATGATGGTGTAATTAATTAATACAATTTCTTCAACTGAACAACAGTAGAAGTCTGAAACGAGAATTACTTTTTTTGTTGTTGTATTCAAATACATAAAAGTTCCTAATGAATACTTCCTAAACGAGGTCTGACATTAATAATATTATTTATTTTTTAATTACACATAATTTGATGGCTCCCGGCGGTGAAGAGGGTCCTTAACCTTTTGTAACTTGTTTTATATGTAAATAGTATTAATTTATTTTTATGTAGAAAGGTAGGAAAATGACTACTGTATTTATGAGTCTAAAACCATTAAATAAGTTTGGTAATAAATAAATATTGTTTTTTTTATTTATTTTAAGATTCCAGGATATGTATATCTACTTATTCATAGAATAAAATAACAACTATGTGATTTTTGTGATTTTTTCCACATTTATTTTTTGTACCAGCAACCGGGTTTCGTCGTAACCGACATCACCAGTCTGATGTTATTTTATTCTTTTATTCTATAAAATGCAGTACCATCAAAAAATGTAAGTACAAAACTTATATACTAATAAAAAAAAATAAAAAAAATACTTATTCATATTTTATTTTCATAGATTATTTCTTTAATAATTACTATTCATTTAAACACAAAAAGTTAGATATTAAGAAGTTTAGTGCGTTATTTTGAGTAAATTCAGCTTGCTATATAGCACATAATTATATCTACACATATGTCTAATAGAAATATTTTTTGATGTGTATGTAGTTTTATTGTAAATTGGAAAGCGCCATTGAGGTTTTTTTTACGAAAACGGCGTTACATAACTTGTCCAATATTACTTTTATTTATTTCGTTTTTATGATAAAATATTAATTTGAGCAAGTACAATATAAATATATATATATATATATATATATATATATATATATATATATATATATATAAATATATATATATATAAATATATATATATATATATATATATATATATATATATATATATATATATATATATATATATATATATATATATATATATATATATATATATATATATATATATATATATATATATATATATATATATATATATATATATATATATATATATATATATATATATATATATATATATATATATATGTATATATATATATATATATTTATAAATATAATTTTTTTTATCTTACTTAACTTGTTTATAATAACAAATCACCCGAACGAAGTATTTCAAAACATTTGTTTTTATTAGGAAAAATTCTAAGATTCAATAGGAATATTTTGATGGGACTTAATAGGTTTGGAGATAGCACTAACATCAAACTAATTCATGGTACACCTAATTTAGAAAAACACATTGCGTGTAGCCGTACTAAGTACGATATGCTTGGAGTGACAGCACGCCCACGTAAGTATAATATGATTGTATATTATTGGTATGGATGTATATATATACGAATATTATCATACTTACACAGATTTAAAATATTTCAAAAAACTTTATTTTTTTTTTAAAAAGTTTAAAAATAAAACGATAATGGTAAAAAAACTGGGTAATCGAAGAAGAATGTATGAATAGATATATGGATGTGAAGGAAGCGAGGAATATATGTCAGGACAGAAGACTGATCCTCTTTGACTACCCCTGTGCGGAAACGGCGTGATGGTAGTAGTAGTAGTAGTAGTGGAAAATAATAAAAATTTAATTATTGAAAACTAATTGTTTCAGCAGTATAACGTAATCCAAAATACAATTAAATGTTTTAAGTTTCTTATCTTAAGTTGTCTTTTCTCATATTTGGTATTTAATTTTAATTAAGTTAATATCCTGAAAAACGGTTTTACGTTTACGTAATTTAAGAAGTAAACTTTAATCAAATTAAACTTGTGTAGGGTAAGGATTAATCCTAGGTCTATCGCATATATACATTAGATCTCTCAAGGTCTCTTATATGAAATCGCATATAAGAGAGCTTGTTAAACTTACCTGAAAATTATTATTTAAATTACGAATATATTTTTAACACTTTCAGTAATTTATATTTAGTACAATATATATTTTATAAAACAAACTATCACTTTTGACGAATCATGATAAACGTACTTGCTTGGCTACGATGAATATATACTTTTTTTACGATGGGTACATTATATTACGATTATGTTTTAAAGATACACCACCTGCTATAAAAGCTTCGACCTAATCAAACCAAACAGGATTACCGCAGAACATCATTTAGCGCGTATAACACGACTCACGCTTGTTAAACAAAACGTCTAATTAAGCTGAACTGAACGATCTGCCAAATTCCGGGGCGATACGGCAACACTTGTTAGTCTTATAAAACACAGAAGGCGACTGGATTTCTTTCAAATTTTGGCTCAACTCTTTAACCCAACAGACCCTCGGGCTAAGTGACGCACAAACCCTTCATTATGTTAGGTACCCCATTCAAAAAACGCAAAAGAATGAAAACAAGCTTTTAATGAATGCCCCCAGACCCGAAATCACATGGACCAGCTTCTAAAAAATATATACCTTCCAGCTGGGGACCTAATGTCAACGCGTTTTATAATTCTTTTTTTTTAATTTTAAATATTCATAAAGAGAACATTGAAACTTTTTACTTGATTTTTTTACTTATTATTATTTGTTCAGTAGTCATTGTGTGGGTCATTTGCATACACGTCCCGGATGCTGGAAGGATGGTTCGGGATACGTGGTAATGCATCTCTACGGAAGATTATGGTGCGAGCAGCACAGGTAAAGGATGTATTAGATTACATTTCCTCAATGGGCGTATAACAAAGGGTAAGGACCTTTTTTTAACGTTGAGATAATGTATTTAGGTCATAATTATTCCAACTCATTTTTTTACGCAGCTACTGAGTTAAAATAGGTATTTTATATTTTAGGCCGAGAGAATAGAATGCCAAAACAATCTGTCTTTGCGAACAATCTTTGCCTTTTCCAGAATCATGTATATATACATTATATATACACATGTATGTAATACATATCTGAATACTTGTAATTCCTAGGAATTGTCATAAAAAGTGCAAAATTGCATATGCTAATATAAACAAAGTAATTTAACTCCATATCGCTCACTCCTTTCAAGAACGTCATAAATCAAAAATCGTCAATTTTCAGTTATGCATGTTTTCGGATTGCCCATAAAATGTACTATATCCCAGCAAAAGCGGCATATTTTAAACTTCATATTTACCCGCTACACGGCAGAAAGTATTGTTTTTGCATTTTGAAGAAAAGGTTCGTTTAATTTATTTTTTTTAAATATACTAAATATTTTTCGAATGGAGAAAAAACCTTAGGTTTTACCTAAAAATATCTGTTGCACAGTAAAAAGTTTAATTGAATTTTTTTTTTATATTTATTTTTAATTCATTGTATTATATTTTTAAACTTTAAAAACGTTCTCCTGAAAAATCAAGTTTTTTGATTTATGACGTTCTTGAAAGGAGTGAGCGATATGTGCGGTCCAGTATGTTAGCATCCTTATATTTAGTATTTAGTACAAAATCTGAGAGCAAGTAAACTATGGCTAAAACTTGTATGTATGTACGTCTTTGAAATTTATCATAATTTTCCATGCAGAATAAATTACGATATATATTGTATCCAACAAAAGCTCCTGTAAGCAATATTTTTGTGAAATTATTCCGTTCGTTCTATAATAATAAAACATAATTTAATTTAACGTCAAGGGACCGGTCTTAGTTTCTCCCTTACAGATCTCAGAACATAATCCTGACTAATAGCTAATTTATTCTGACTTATCTTATGCACTTACGTTTAAACCGCTGTGTCGGAATAAGTATATATTTAATACATTGCTTCCTGCTTGAAAATTACATCATGTATTTGTAATAAAATAATTTTGGTAATAAAATCATATGACATAAATATTTATTTTTTTTGGTTATAATTGAAATTAATTTAAAGACTTTTACATGACACAAAAACAATAGTATTTCACTTTTTATTTTGTTATACAATTTCAGTACCTCGACGTTTTGAAATTGACCTATATATCGGTTGGCCGCAATGACCATAGGAACAATTAATAAATATAAAATACAACATTTTATGATCAAATAAATATGATTATTGTTTATAAATACATCATTTTATTTTTCTTAGACTTTTAATATTGTAAACATTGTATTTTATTTGATCGTACCACACATTTTCTTTTTACATTTTAATCTCAATGTTATCTCGGTCGTTAACTAGGCACTCAAATAAGAGTTTGATAAATCAGTCTAAAGCTTTTGGTACTATTTCAATAAATATTTTCATATTAAAAATATAAAACAATTATTATTAAGTTGACTGAATTAGAAATTAGACCAATGAATGTCAGTAATACGTAATGATCATTCACTATGTGAACTCAAAGATATTATTAAAATAAACTTTACTTAACTTCATTTAATAAATATGTTAATTTAGTTTATTTATATATAAAATTATTAATAAAAGAATTAAAATATTCAACTAAAAACTTCTAAAATAATAAATAAAAATATTAATTTAACTGAAAAAAACATTAGTTTTAATATTTATAAACAAGTTCAAAATGTATTAGCTTTAGTAAATTATTTATACTTTTATTAGCAAATTATTTATACGATGTATGAGTTTGGCAAATAATAAATATCACTGATGTTATTTTGCATATAATTCGACACGAAATAAATTAAAATAGCCGTTAGCAATCCAGTGTTCTGTGAATAGTTAAAATATCTCATTTATATGAGCAGGAGTAGTATTTAAATACAAAAATCTGCATTATTCCCAGGATATGCAAATATTACAAACGATTCTTATGTCTAAAGAATGCAGGTAAGAAAATTATGTAACTGGATTTGTGACAGAGAAAGGGTTGCACTTAGTCGCATAGTTTTTGGTTAAACTTTTAAGAATAATTTGCATATGATAAGGGAGTAATGCTTTATTTCACCCCGCCCTAAGTGCATTGACAAATGATGAAGGAAATGAACCAAGTATAGGGTAAGTAAAAAGGAATATTCCTTGTTGAAACAATGTCTACAAATATTCTTTAAAAATTGGCATCACAAAAACATTTCCGGATATTTTATTTTTAATTTTCAAAAATACGTAAGAGCTTTTACTTCTAACATTTTATTGCTAATGACTTTGGCATTTTAAAATTGTAGATGATAACTAGCAAAAAGTACAACACAAAAATCCTCTAGTCTAAGACTATGATACCTGCTTCATCTACAACGAAGAGTTGATGGTCCCAAGAGTGAACAATAAATATGAAAAAACATAGAACAAATATAGAATACTTCAAAATCTAATTCCAAATAATAATTTGCTACCGGTGGAAATAAGGAGTCAATAAAAATACGGGAATGGAATCTAGTAAACAAAAAAAAAACATTAAAATACATTATTAGTGTATTTTTATTATTCTCTTTCATACTCCTGTTCTTATTTACTGATTATACACGAAAAGTCGATAGTTCAAAGGTTACTGCATTTGGCTACCCCACTGGAGCTCCCAGGTTCAATTCCAAAGTGGTTAAATTACCCTAGACTAGTATCTGTAGCACAAGAATGATCATCTTGCATTCATATAATTTACGATCAACTAAACATTGCATAAATTTGATGCAGTGTACTATTGGGTGTGGATAAGGGCCAGTAATAAACATGAAGTAATGCATTGGAATGATGTAGCATGATTCACAACATTTTGAGTGTCTCCAAATACTTGTTCACTACATCTAATAATAAATATATATAGAACTTCCAAGAATTTGAGTGTTGTCACTACTCAACGTACTCAAAGTTATAGTGTCAATAATGAGTAGAATTGGTGAATGTTACACGTGTGTAAAGTGATCACCAGCCTATGACGGTCGTAAGCCCCGTAAATGCCCAGACTTCCATATTCTTCTTCATCTTTGATGAGATGTCAAAAAATAATATGTAGCATGATGTTTTTCCAATCCCCAAAAAAACAATATTTTATTATTTAATAGTGTAAATGCCATTTACAAACATTTTATTTATCATGATAAAATTATTGAGTGAGTACAGTAAAATATCAAAATGTTTCGAATCACCCTGTTCCCGGATGACATTTTATAACAGTTCTGTATTCACCTGCATTATATTCCAAAACAAGGAGATTTCTTGAGGGGACTAGGATAATAGTCGTATTTAATTTATTTTACCTTCCGGCATTGCAACATTCGCAAGGGAGCTGAGACGTCGTAATAATTATATTTTATAATTATTTCTTCTCATTTGTGGGGGAAACACAATATGAATATCACACGCAACAGTCTATGCCGATAATATTTCAAAGGAGACGAAATACGTATTTTTTAAGCGTACCATTAATACATTTAACTCTTAACTCACGTAAACCAATAGAGGCTTTTTACCATTTATCCATAAAGTTTAAAAAACGTATAAAATCAATAATGTAAAATAATCAAAGGGTTTAACAAAACGTAAAATTTTCCTTTTCATTGTCTGTTCTACTTCAAAACCGAATAATGCATAATGCACTGCTGTAAAATATCACGAGTAAAATATCAAAAGTATAAAAAAAATTAAGAAAAATTATAAAAAGTACCTTATATGGTTAGTTATATTGTAATTTTTTATTTAGTAAATTGTAGAAGTCTGAAAGATCAATGGATTTTAGTATTTTTTTTCAAACCCTTATCCTCACCCCAATGGTGCATAGGGCACTGCATTATATAAACGCAGTTGTTATCTTGATCGTTAACACAAGAAGGAAAGGTGATCAGCCCTCCGCTTCAGGTACCAGTCCAGGGTGATATTGAATAAATATTGGAGTGAAAAAATCACTAGTAGCCGTGCTGACCATTACACTACGGAGGCGCACATTGAATCAGGCTGAATCGTCATAGATGTTTATTTTCTTTAAAAAATCGGAATCGACTGGAATACACGGAAACTTGTCTATCGGGACCAATATACCGGTCACCAACGGTCTATTCGCAAAAGAGATAAATATAAAAAATGAGAGAAGAAAAACGCTCTTTTGACTTTCTTATACAGACTTTCAGTTTTCTCCAAAAACATGCCATTATTATCAAGTACCTACTCAAAATTAAGAATCCAAACACCTAAATTTTGTTATTTTTAGTTTAATCGGGCAACTAACTAATCACCAGTGCTACTTTCTACACTATGAAGGTGAAAAATAAATATGGTTAAGTAGAAAACCATTTAAAAAAAAAATATTTGTAGTTTTAAGTGTGTAAATGGTGCTACGGTGGTGAAGGGTGGCATTGTTTGCATGCTGTGGTAGTGATTTTCCTGACGAAGAGACGGGTACGTCTCCAAACCGGTAGACATAAAAATCTCAGTGAGTGGTTAAATACTAACATTTTTAACATTTTTGTAAAAAAATAAGTAAAAATGACTAACCACAAAGCAAATGCTTTAAATATTAATAATATTGAGAATTTAGAAAAACATTGTTCTATTAAAATAGATGCATGAGAAACTCGGCTGTCCAAACTCAAAACACAGTAAGGGACATTTTTTGTAGTACGTTTTATTTTTAATTTTTTGACTCTATAAGTAGACTCTACTTAGTCCAAAAATGCAAAAAAAAACGTACTGCAAAAAAATGTCCCTTACTGTGTTTTGAGTTTGGACAGCCAAACTGTAATTATACGTATAAAATAATATGTATTATTGAATATCTCTGCATGGTTATAAATTTATGTTAAGAACAAGTATTGCTGTTATTCTTCAGTATTTACCTATTTCTTATTTAATTACTAGACCTGCTATCCGCCTCACACGAAGTAACGGAATGTTAATTATTGCACTTATATTATTATACCAGGAACAGGAACCCATTGTGCGCAAGAAATGCGTTAGCAGCATTAACGTTACAAAGCATTTCGTACGACTTTTTGTTTATCATAAAGGGCATTTCATTCCGTTCAATGACTAGTGCATAATAAAATCCGATGCATCATTCTCCTATAAGTAGGCATATAATTAAAGGAGAATTTCACACTGACTTGCATGCAGGTAGGCAAATTAACTCGCGTATTAATAGGGCAACATGCAGATTTGTAATAGTCAAAGGAATAGTATAAAATAGCTTGATTTTAAAGTTGCTCCCTAACGATGTTTTAGAAATCACACCCCAAAGATGAAGCCGAAAGTATGTGACAAAATTTAGAATAAATTATTTCATGAATAATGAGGTTATGTATTGATTGACTTATACAATTGGATAAATTAAAAACTTGTTTTACTTCTCACGTTATGTTACTGTACATGTTATTATAAAAATATTACTACTTAAGACCCCAATCAAGCAGTCTCAAAAAAATGTATGGGTAGGTCTAAACCTCTTTATTTTCTAAAAAATAAACCAGAATATTTTATTTAGATTTTATTAAAGTACTTTCAGTAAAAAATTAACTTTATAACTAGCCGTATTCAGCTATGCGTTGCGGTGGCTCAGTTTGGTTAAAGGGAAAAGAGAAAATGGAGACTTATGTTTCTAATATGTTTAATTTAGCAATGTTTGTTAAGTGATGAAAATACATATTAATCTATGAAATAAAAATGCGATAAAACATTAAAAAAAAAATTTATGACAGCATTGTCAAGAAACACACTGCCTGCCATGAGAAATGATTCGAATTCAGTGCAACGGATGGCGCTGCCATTACGATAAAAATGTGTGTTTAAAAAACATGTTCTTTCCTGTTACAAGTAAATACACCTGTCACACGTTAGATTATTTATTTATTTATATGGGATTGTTTGTGGATAAAAATACGTGCGTATTTAAATGCTACGGTGTGTCTTAATTTCAAAGAAACCGGTGAATGACTTTTGGAAATTTAAGATTTTGAACAAGAATTAATTTAAGAAGTTCTTAAAGATAAATTACTCACTAAATTCCACAGTATTATTAAATATACATACATATGTTATACTCGTATGTGATAAAATAAACCAAAACTGTATATTCAAATCTATTATAATAATAATAAAATTGGATAACTTATATAGCGCCATTTTCGTAAAAAAATACTTCAAGGGCGCTTAACGGTGAATGAATTGGGGAAAATATTATGGTGGAAATGATTTAGCAAACAAATGTGTTTTTAGTCCTTTTCTAAAGATCATCTCACTCTCACTATTTCTAACCATTGGTGGAAGAGCATTCCACGCCGTCGGTCCTGCAACAGCAAAGGCACGCTCGCCAAATTTAGTATAAAAGTACAAAAGTACAAAAGTATACCTTAAATATTTTGTAGTTTATTTCCAACAATCCTAATTTTTTTTTTCATGAAAATAATCTGAATATATTTTCACATAATTTTTTTTCTTTCATAGCATGATAATCATTATTAAAAGGAATATTAAAGTGTTGAGAAATAAATCATATTAGTGAAATTATTATTTATGGAAAATTATTTAAAAATACAAATCGAATCACACAATATTTCAACGTGTCTATTTCCCTACAAGTATGCAGATGCTCCAATTTTTTCAGTGCTGTTCCCATGGATATCGTTTGCAGAGATAAATTACTTTGAAAAAATTAAGTGAATTTAAATAAGGAAACGGACCTTTCGAAAGGGTGTGTTGAAAATCTGGTTCCATTTACATAATGCATTAGAAAAAACATACCCACTGAAAACCAAAGGCGTTTAACTGGGACACTTATGCGTACATAAATTATAAGATATATTAGTTTAGTTTTGCATATGTTAAAAAAAAATGTATGGATATTCGTACGTTTGTGTGAAAGCATGCGTAATTATGCCTTGTCTAAAATCAAGTTTTTTTTTTTTAAAGTTAAGATTATAACTTCACTCTCATTATATGTTTTTCGACTAGTCAGTCATGATGAGAACACTGATATTTCTATTGATATCTCAACATGGATAATCGGCAGGTATATGATAGGAGATGTTTGAATGTGGAAGAGGCGAATATTCTTTATAAATACAGATTGGTGTGGCGTTCTATTCTCTCTGCATATCCCTACGGGGAAGCGGCGTGGTAGTACGACTTGACTTTATGTTGAGATAAAACAAACTGAGTATTTCCAGGGCTTATGACCTGTCATAGGCTGGTTTAAGCTATCACCTTTTACACGTGTAACATTCATCATTCTACCTATGATTGACAACCATACCACTCAAATTTCTGAAATTCCAAAATTTGAGTCGTATGGTGTCAATCATGGGTAAAATGGTTAATAATTCATTGTGTAAAATGATATAAGATGATACTTAAACCAGCTTATGACAGGTCATAGGCCCTGAAAAAACCTAGACTTCCATTTTTTTCTTAATCTTTGTTCAGATATTAATGTAAATAACATAAAAGTCGACTAACTCAAGAGTTATTATTAAATTTGTGAACAGAAATATTTTTTTCATCTGAATTTTTCGCTAAATAAATATGTCCATTTTGAAGTTATTGTTATTTTTTTTTTTTAATACAAGTCAAAAAATATATATTTAAGCTTATAATTTGACCAGACAATTTATTTACAACATTTTGAGTGTGTCCAAATACTTGTTCACAAAATCTGGATTATCTCCAATTACAGGAGTTATTTTCATATTTAAGCTTATAACTCCTGTAATTGGAGATAATCCAGATATTGTGAACAAGTATTTGGACACACTCAAAATGTTGTAAAAAAAAGATAATACAGAGCTTGATACGGCAACAAAAGTAAAATTAATATTTTCAATAATTACACAAAAAAATGCGTAAGGAAGGAAGTATCGCGTGATGTAATGAATCCATGGTATGTAAAATAAATAAAAAGGTTTATTACAAATAGAAAAAAAAAATACTAAAAAATGTACTAGAGTTCCATCTGTCAAATTATACAAAAAGTACTCCCTTAATAATTACCTTCAAATACCTTTGTTATGTTCCAAAACAATGCAAACAACATTTTACATTCGTTAAGCAAAAAATGGTTTCGTTATTCATCAAAAAACATCATTGTTGTGAACTGGTTATGTTACTGTTTTTTTCACGTCGTTCGTCTACCCTTCAGAAAAAAGTGAATAATACGCTAGAAGTAATATAATAGGTTTAAATTCATTATTTGCCATGACGGTAATGAATTTTCTTTGCATATAATTACAGATGCAACTGTTTTTATATATATGTTATGGAAATGCGTTTGTTGAAGATATTGTTTATCATTGTATAAAAAGCGGTATACATTATAAGGGTTCTGTATAGTAGTACATGTATTATAATATAATTAAACATAAATATATCGCTTATTATAAAAATATTCTTCCAATTATGTAAAAATGATTTGAGAATAATTAATTAAGTTAACATAAAGTCAATATAGGTCAGTTTATTTGTGAAAATCTTATTTTTTTAAATAATAAAAAAATACGATATGTTCTGTTTGCAAGAGTAAAAATGATATCTTACACAGTTAAGTAAATTAAAATTATAATCAAACATTCTCGCTGGGTAAAGTAAAAAAGTACTTATTTTGAGGTTGACAGCGTTTACTTATTTTTACAAAATAAATTATATCTAGTTTAACTAATGTCAAAATATGATACAAATACGGAAAGCTTATAAAATTTTTAAAACATGATCTTCTTTCAAAAATTTTACTTAAAAAAATCAAAACTGTAAAGGACGTGATTTTTTTTAATATTTACATTTTAAACTAATAGAAAATAATAGTATCAGGAGAAATAATATTTAATATCTGAAAGTATAAAACATATGAGAGATATAATAAAAATAAATAAATCATAAATAAATAAAAAAGTCATTTATACCATTTCCGTTGCGAATTGGTGAGTACAATTAATTTTATTTTACGTGAAGGAACTCATTTACATCAGCAGTAACTACAGCTTCGAGAGTCCTAGCCATTGCTGCCAAACATCATTTTCTCTGCTTAATTAATTAATGTCCGACATCGCAGTGTAATGGTTAGGGTGTTAAGCTTCCAATTTAGAGCACCAGGGTTTAATTCTCTGGGGGTTCAAAAACATAACTATTTGTCTTCTTTCTTTCTTTCAAAATTTTATTTTCATACAAATGTCAAATCGTAATAATTTTATTTTAATGACCTGACGATGGAATGATTTTCTTAAACCGGTAGTCACAAATAAGTGTTTATAAAAGTGGTATTATACAAAATAAACACTGGATGGTATGGAGATTGTTTTATTACCATACCACAAAGTTATCAATGCTTTTAATATACAAAATATAACTATTTTTCACTAAAACATTTATTAAATATCACCAGGACACTCAGAATTCTGTCTTCACGTTATTATCGATCAATGAAACACTGCGTCGATGCGATTCACCGCCCTATGCACAATTTGGCGCAGAAAAGGGCTAGAAGGAGCTGGAAAAAATAAAAGTCTTTTTTAATCCTCCGTCATTAACTTTCCCATTTAGCGAAAATGTGTTTCATCTCAAATTTCTTCTCTTTCGTCATTTGGATCCCATTAAATATACTCCACTCTTACCAGGAGCGCAAGATCAATGCAGAGTTAAGTGATAATCAATTGCGCAATAATTAAGACAATGCGATCAGTTCTGCTCTACATATTCTTGACTATAGGAGTTCAATGTATTCGGTAAGGTAAAAGACGAAAGGAAGAAGTATTTTTTATATTTATTTCTCTTTCTTATGTACACAAATATTTAAATTTCATACATTTTGTATGCCCAAGCGGCCCGTTACTAAAAATAGGTGTAAAGTTGTGGTAGAGTGGGTTCGAAACCAAAAACTCTGACTGCAACTCAGTTTGCAACACTAACCACGGGACCATAACTCGATTACTTTAATATGAGAAAGGAAATGGAGGAATAATTAGGTAGGAAAGGGAGGATAACAGCATTTGCATTTGGGATTGTATGATGAGAAGTATGCTTAAAAATTATTAAAAATAAGTCCCTTGGGTATTTCATTAATGTATAGGTATAGAAAATTTTATTTTTAAGACTTATCTAATCATAAATAAATTCAGTCATTTGGTGGTAATATTTATATACATATTTTTAATTAAGAATAAACTTGGTAAATTCTACTATTATTTCAACAGTGGTATTTAACAAGATTTTTTTTTATTAAAACAAATATAATTGTCTATTTCTTGAATGTTTTCGCAGATACTTTGTGGCACAATTTATAAACTTAATAAAATTAAGCACCTTTGTTTCAACCGCCTTTTTTTTAAATTATCTAAATTACATATTTCATTAATGCTTGATCAAACTGATCTCAAGTACACACTATTTTTTTTTGTAATACACGGAATATAATCCATTTAGTTTAAATTCTTTTGTATCGACCCTCACGACAAAATGATTGATACATAAAAAAGGGATCAGTACATTCTACCTGGCATCCTTTATTCGGCACACTTATTCTATCATATCGGCTTTGTGTGATGCACAATTTGTCGATTTGTTATTGATCGTATTGTTGCGGAGTTAGTCAATTGATTTATAATATGTGACATACCCACTTTTTCAGGTGCACCGTACAATGGAACAATCGGAGGTTAGTCGATTTTTTTATAAAAGGACCTTTCGAGAATGAGTGGTGTAACTTATATTTTTCGTCGTAATATATTTGTCATGGAATTGCTTGAGAATAAAATGTTATTCTCATTTTTTTATAAATAAAAAAATTAACATAATAATTTTGTTCCTTTTATTTATGTTGTAATTCAATTGGTAGACTTGTTTATTAAAATTGTACGTTATTTCATTGTTCTAGAATATATTTTTTTAACATTACACAATAATACGGATCACATAATGAGATTTCATATGTGACATATTATGTAAATTTACTAACTTACTTTCACGCCGCTTCTCTGTAGAGGTAGGCAGAGAAAATAGAACGCCACTTTGCAAACAATCTACTGTTGCAAAGCAAAATTGAAGAGGGTTTGCAATGAATTTGCAAACAATCTTCATATTCTAAATATACTCTTATGGTCGTTCTCTTGTTATCCATTTGCTCCATATGTCTAAACTCCCAAACATAACCTTTTTATTTTAATTACTTCTAACTCAGTCGTACATACATTCCTTTATCATCGATCATTTCTTTGTTATTTATTGATAAAATCGTATTAAAAATCTAAATTTACACTAAATGTAGGTGCCATAATCATTGCAATCAAATAAGAGTCTCCGGTTTATTGTGATGTTATTTTGTGTGTAAGAAAACATCAGTTAATATTATTATAATATTTCCTGGGAAACAGAGTATCCTATGTCCCCAAACACCCAAATTATGTAATAACACACTCGCATACATAGCTCGCGTGAGACATTCAATTAGTATGGAAGCTATTATTATAATCTCATTGGGAAGGGAGAAATAGTAAGACTAATAAAACTTTCAAAAAAAAACATAAACATTCTCCCTATATCGATTTAATATTACTTAATTAACCCTCGGTTTGTCTTTGTCGTCTTACTGTGTGATAAAGTTACAATCCTAGTTACCCAGCCGTGAATTTTAAATTAACTTGACACCAGTCAATCATAAAATGATTTAATTTGTTACTATAATGTTTTGATGTTTCTTATAGGTGTCTCTACTAAGACAAAGCATCTATCTATTAAATTTTATGAGAAAAAAGATGGTAGTCTGACCATTCCATGTCCTATACGTCCTGGCGTTCGACGGGTCAGTTTATTCACTTGTGCAACGTTCACCATTCTAGTCATTATTAAATATCCACATTGCATTAATTTTGATAGATGTAGAATTATGACAGATGGCGCTGCCGTCAGTTGACAAACTGTACAGTATTCTGGATGTATAAATGTAAGATTCATTACGAATTGATTCACTTATATTTTTATAAGAGAAAGACCCTGAAAAATATTAAAATTTTCGATACTTCTAATAAGACCAGTTGGTTATTGATATTTATTTTATCACCAAATACTGTATATATGTAAACGAATGTGCGTGTATATATATATATACATATATATATATATACACATTTAAAAATATAAATCTCTAAATATTTGTATGTATTATATAAACGAGTGCTTTAAGGTGGTATGGACATGTGGCGAATGTGAGCGGGAAAACAGAACGAAGACGGCCGAAAAAGACACGATCAGATAAATCAGAACGTAAAATCTGGTGGTGTCAAAAGTCTGCGTAATCGGAGGGCATGTATGACTAGATGTATGGATGTGAAGGAGGCGAGGAGTGTATGTCAGGACAGAAGATTGTGGAATTCCATCCTTTCTGCCTACCCCTGCGGGGAAACGGCGTAATGGTAGTACTAGTAGTAGTATAATTTAGATATAAACTATATTATGTATATAGTTATGCGAGAATGTAAGTGAAATGGGTACACGCGTTCAATAACTTACTAACGTATTTCCAATATTGATTTCCGCCAATAACTTAACAATCGGTTACGGATCCCCAGGTAAATGTCACAGGCCTTATTATAGTAATCACGACTATTTTGTAATGAGTAAATCTCACTAAAAGGCGTCGATAGTTCAGATTCGGCCGCAGACTACACTAATGTATCACCTTAGTCCGGCGTAATTCACCGTTCGCGGTGTAATTTGCGTCAAACCGCCTCATTATCTTTGTTTATAATGATAAAATGATATAGCGTTGTCCGTTGTACGACGCCGCTTTCAGCGTATAGCTTAAATTGAATATGAAATTTATTCCTTGCTCTGGGCGGCGGTGTCGTGAGGCGGGGGCGGGGGTAGCTGGAACACATGACTAGGATATTACTTCACAAATACCACTTAAACGCTTCAGGTGATCAGGAAACTGAGAAACATAGTAAGAGGAAACCACGCTTCCGAGAAAATGGAACAAATAATTTATTACTCTCATGAGAAATACAAGGAAAATAACAAAACACAAAAAGTACATGTATATATTACTATGCTAATTAATGGAGTAATTACTGTCCGCATCTACAACATGGAATTTTTAGTGCATATAATACATTTTCGGGACTTTTATCTAAAATAAGGGATAATAATCTTTGAATGCAGACTTATAAAGGAATAAATAATTATGATATATGGAAAAGAAAAATTCTGTAAAACTTATTTGTATCAAAATTAACTGTTGAATTACGAATTTAAATGGTTCTTAAATTAAAGTAAAAAGTAGCAAATTTTCATATTTTTAGATATACTAAATTGAAACCTTTTAAATGTAATTACCACAATATAACGCAGTTGCTTACTAGGGTCCTAGATTACAAAATAGCTGAGAAGGATATAGTAAAGGAATATGTTAAATAACAATATCCTTGGAACAGTATTAATTAATTATTATGCGCGATATTTAGCCGACATTTCAATAAAACCGCACCTGCTACGCGTAACTATTTACTTTTTATTCACATCATTAAATAACATTGCTGCATTTTATATTTTAAATGTCGCTTTATATAAAATAATAATTACGCGTTTCTTGTGTTTAAAACATTTTGTCACGAAAACAAATAAAATATAATGACAAATAAAATAATATGTTGCAATGAAATGTTAAATGTTTTTTGACGTAAACTAGATACAATACTTTGAAATGGCTTAATATTTTTTTTATGAATAGATATAAATATGAACAACTTTTTAAGATTAAAAAATACTAGGGAGTGGGTACTGATTTTTTTTTGTTTAAATCGCCTTTAGCAGAGTTTGTAACCAGTGGAGTTCGTGAAGTCGCGAAATAATAGAAGAATAATTGAATAAACGATCAACCATGAATAGAAATCCTTATCTATATCTATATAAAATGTGTCATCTACATATGTATCATATGAGGTTTTTTTTTCATCACACACATATTTATAATTTTTAATTTATAATAAAATATCCACACTGGGCATTGCCGTACCACACATTTTACAATATATTATTTTTATTATAATTGTATTTTTGGTAATTCGACACTCATGGGTCATTTAATTATGAATGGAAATGTCTGGATCATACGATCGACTTCAAATCTACTCACCTTTTATACAAAGTTTAGTTATTAAATGACTTCATGGATAATGGAAGCAAGCTATACAGTTTTATTGCGAAATATTTGATATTTTTGAAGTACACGCATGTATATTGATAAGAGGTAAATGACTAATGAAACACTTGTTTTAATAGAACTTGAGTTTATTAATGACTTCTAGTTTCAGAAGGTATCTTCTTCCATCATCAGGTCTGAACAATAACTAGTCATAATGTTATTATTCAGACCTGACGATGGAATTTTAGCTTCCGAAACTATTAGTCATTAAAAAACTCAAGTGGTATTAAAATAAGTGTTTCCTTAATCATTTTAATATGTCTTACAGTAAATGCCAAAATAAATCAAATAAGAGGTAAATGCTTAGTAAAAAGCTTCTTTACATCTCACCAATAGATGTCTCTAGCGAAGTTCTAGTGATTCAAGAACAAGGCTTCTAAATTGGTTCATATATATAGAACTTCCAAGAATTTGAGTAGTGTTGTTGTCAATAATGGGTAGAATTGGTGAATGTTACACGTGTGTAAAGTGATCACTTAAACCAGCCTATGACGGTCGTCAGCTCCGTAAATGCCCAGACTTCCATATTCTTCTTCATCTTTGATGAGATGTTAAAAAATAAATAGGTAAATGATTTCGAACACTAAAATATTTATTATATATGTGACGATTTTAACTAAATCAATTATAAATCCTAATTAAAAATGATTTGTTTGAACCTTATTCATATAGCAGTAGTTTTTTTTTTTCAAAGAAAAAAATCTAATTATAATGATAATATGCAAATATATTAACAGTAAAAACTCCAGATTTTACGATACAGCTTTGAAAGGCAAAACAGTAGGTACTAATCAGTAAGAAAGGTGTTACTGTTTTTAAGCTATCTTGGATCTAGAATAATCTAGCCATTCGAAATATAAATATATTGCTTAATACTCGTAATATATACTTTATACGATAGCAATAAAGCAAGGGGTTCGCCATATGGGGTAAAAACAATTAATTCTATCTAATTGTACAAAAGTGCTGCCTACCTAAATATTCCTTATTTATAAATACATTTAAATGTAAATGAGTGTAACGATAACGGAAATAAATCATAGAATTATCATAGTTAATTAGGAAAATATTTCTCAAAAGGTAAATAATCGTGTAATACATGTCTCTTCATTGAAAAATAATCATTTACAACATTTTGAGTGTGTCCAAATACTTGTTCACAAAATCTGGATTATCTCCAATTACAGGAGTTATTTTCATATTATTTTTTGACATCTCATCAAAGATGAAGAAGAATATGGAAGTCTGAGCATTTACGGGGCTGACGATGATCATCGGCTGGTTTAAGTGATCACTTTACACACGTGTAACATTCACCAATTCTACCCATTATTGACAACCACACTACTCAAATTCTTGGAAGTTCTGTATATATGAACCAATTTAGAAACCTTGTTCTTGAATCACTAGAACTTCACTAGAGACATCTATAGGTGAGATGTAAAGAAGCTTTTTATTAAGCAGGAACTCTTATATTAGTATGTGAGGTCCAAATCCTGGATTATAATCAAACACTAAAGAACTTCCAAGAATTTGAGTAGTGTGGTTGTCAATAATGGGTAGAATTGGTGAATGTTACACGTGTGTAAAGTGATCACTTAAACCAGCCGATGACGGTCGTCAGTCCCGTAAATGCCCAGACTTCTATATTCTTCTTCATCTTTGATGAGATGTCAAAAAATTATATGAAAAATAATCATAATTAACAAACCAGTATACTAGAAAAATGCGGTATAAGCTTTTTAAATACATGATGGCTTCAATTTACAATATATACAATATTCTTAAATTGACAGTTATACCTTACCCAAACGATCCGTATCTGTCATGTTTATTTTACATGTGTGTTTTTTTTTCTTTTGTGTTTTACGGTATTTGTTTTGAACATATCAAAAACATCAAAATTTCAATACCCTTAATTCGAAAATATAGAAAATAACCAATTTGCACACTCCCGTAAGATGTTTTTGAGATATCTACCAAGAATTTCAATCATATAAAAGATTATAAACTTTTTTTATATTAAATTTATTTTTGCAGAAGTATAATAATAATCATTAATTAATTAGTTAGATTTTTTAATTTTATTAATTTAAATGGTGATTTTATTTATATTACATTACGTTTTCCGAATATTTAATATATCTATCTGTGTCAAAAGTCTGCGTAATCGGAGGACATGTATGACTAGATGTATGGATGTGCAGGAGGCGAGGAGTATATGTCAGGACAGAAGAGTGTGGCGTTCCATCCTTTCAGCCTACCCCAGCGGGGAAACGGCGTGATGGTAGTAGTAGTAGTAGTCTACCTGGAATCCCTTTAGAATTAGAATAAGAAACTATTTTTAATAGGTATGAATACTCTTTTTAATGTATCTTCTTCTTTTAACCCTTGTTCGCATCACGTGGTGCATAGGGCACTGCAACGTATTAACCAAATGTTAACTTACATGGATAGCAAGGTTTTGAACAAAAAAGTATAAAGTTATACTTCATATAAGTACTTATATAAGTTCATAATATGTCCACATTTTAATATATTTCTACGGTGTTTATTGTTTAAAGGAACGTCACCGATTATATAAGCAATAAAATAGAAAAAACCTTATAAACCAAAAAACAATAGATTCAAAACCAGAGTTAAAAAATCAGATATGCAAGAATTATTACTTTTGGAGTCATTTTTTACGTATTTATGATTCCAATAATGCGAGCACCACACGATCATTAGTATAATTTTACGAAATGTTCCACCAACGATACAAGCTAGATTTATAATCAAATTACTAGCAACATTTGGTTTATAACTCAAGCCCTCAGCGGGACTGAAGACACTTACTAATTATTTTAAATTACAAATTTATTCAAAGAAGATGCAATAAATACAATTTCAAGCATGGTAAGAATACAACGATTTGGTAACTGGTTATTTATTTCTTAATAATAGTTACATTTTGTTTTAGGTTTATGCATGCTTTGAATATTCTCTACAATGAGAAATAATTTAGCATCCACTATAAAAGTATATATTTTAAATATGGTGAAGAAGTATTTTTTACGATATCGTGAGATAATTTTAATTACATTCTATTGATTTATATATGAGTGTGTCTATTTTAAAGATATATGGAGCTTCATTTAAGTACACGGTAATTTTTATATTGTGTTTTGTTTTTAGTTATTTGCGACTTCGATTATCTCCGGTTTTATTAATGCCAATGAATAAATAAAAGTACCTTAAAATAAACCGCACTTTAAAAAAATAACAAAGTTAAAAAATGTCAGGTATAAATTTAATTAATTATTAACTAACTAACCGTCACGCCGCATCCCCGAAGGGGTAGGCAGAGAGAATCGAACGCCACACCACTCTGTCTTTGTAAACTTCTCTTCTACAATCATGCATCTCCTCATACATACCCGACGATTATTACGACTCCCGACCCGGCCGCTATCAAGTATTTGACATACCTGATTGTGCCAGGTTTTCCTCGGTCTTCCTCTGCTTCTTTTTCCAACTACATTCGTCTCATAAATTTGTTTAACCGTTATTTCCTCACTCATACGTTCCACATGTCCAAACCATCTCAACACACCTTTCTTAATTTTATCGATTAATTAATTACATTTTATTGAAATCTCGTTGGATTTTTTTACATCAGTTTATAAAAGTATTGAATATCCTGTAAATCCGTAGTAGGGAAATAAAATGCTTTCGTAACATGATAATCTATATCTTAGCACTTAATACTTATTTAAGTTAACCTACAACATATGCGTTTAAAATAATTATTATTATTTCTACGTGTGATATTAAATCATATACCTACATATATAGTAGGTTGAGGAAAGCTAAATTTCTACTATTATATCTCTGCTTATATTTTTATCCTCAGGAGAGATGGTTTTTATTTTAATTTTTTAAACATACATCTACATTTTTAGAGTTTCCTTCTATTTAGAATCCTGTAAGCGGGCCAAATAGAGCAATTTTTACGTGATTTTTTTTAGTTTTTTTTGCAAAAACATTTTTATAACTTATTTTTTAGCAATAAAGTCAGTCCATGGATGAAAAAAATCGAGATATTACGTTTTATCACAATGCGACTGATGATTACTATAGTATAAATAATAAACCATAAGTACTTCGATGTATTTTTAAAATGATGTGTCAGCTCCGAGTGCAAATATGTTAATAACTAAATGTTCTCGACTGGTTGACAATTGATACGTTATGGAGCTCTTACGACAGTCTGTCTATCATTTCTACTAATCAGCGTCCTGTGCTCCTCACTTGAGAATCTCTGGATCATCGATACTAAACCGATTGTGAATCTTGATGAAGATTTTTATATATATGAGGCTAAATTAGCCAACGTATGATTCCAGCGGCAAAGAGCACAATGTAAACCATGGAGCGATAATGAAGATTCATCGAGAACTTTTCAAATATCAAATTATTTTAAAAGAATTTTTTGAGACTAATAAAAAATATCGCAAATGAATAAAAATAAATATTCTAGGTATTACCACTTTGCACTTTATTTATATAAACACGATTGATTTTGAGAACTATAAAGGTTCTCATCAACGTCGTTGAGAACATTTGCAATTCTCGAAATGAGTCGTGTTTACATTAATAAACTCAAATGTGGTCTAAATTATATGTTTGTATTTAAATTATCATATCATTCCATGCAATCAATGCCGAATCAATAAATAATAGATCAATAAGTATACCTTCAATATAGCATTAATTCAATAATTTTAAATGAACATTTGTGGCTAATTATGCACGTTGGACCACTCTGTACTTAAACAATAATCAGTACCTATTAGTATTTTATTATTTCATAATCTATAATGCCATATATTTCATATATCTTGCCCCGGCTGCACCCCTGGTCTAATTTATTTTCAAATAGGTATTAATCTGGCTTTCACATATACAGAAATATTTCAATAAATCTTCCCCGCCGAAAAAAGTACCCACAAAGCCCACCCAGAGATTTGAAAAAGGAATTTGAAAAAAATAGGGACGGGGTGAGAGAAGGCATCCCCGTGGGGATAAGTCCAACCCTCAAAACCTTTCTTCTATACCACACACACATTACTAACAAACATACGTATATTTTTTTTACAAAAAGTTTACCTACATACATCAATAAGAAAGAGACGGGAGAAAAGCAATGTAAAAAGGGCCGCGGCAGAAAGAGAAAGGGATGTTCACTAAGACCGACTTTCAATACCGACGCAGTGTGCGCTCAGGTATAAAGTAGGAGGGGTGAATTTTTAGGGGAAAAAATCGTTAAGTTTGGGGTGGGGATGTCTCAGGAGGGGGTGGGGATGAAAGTTTCCACGCTTTGCCACCAGATGGCACCGTCTGTCATTCGCTTTACTACTGCGAAAGAGGGTGCATCGTTATTCGGAACTTGGGAACTTTAAAGTGATGACTTTTATCAACTCGAATGTTAGAATTCAGCCGATTTGATACCAGGTTTAAGGGTTGCATATTTCAGTCGATAAAATTTGCAATCTTAATTATACATAAAGCACGAATACATTTTCTTTTTTATACTGTGACTTAGTAAATAACACAATACATAAAAGTCATAGATACACAATAACTAAAATATCAGAAACAAAACTAAATCAATTAATTTCCCAATAATTCATTACTTTCTCTTGAGTTCTTTTTAAAAAAAGTAATAATTAATTTTACTAAATGCAGCAAACATAATATCAATGTTTATATTTTCAATAAATTTATACAATTTAGTTTCTTTTAAAGTTTGAAGAATACTTAAAATTATTTCTTTTTGTGATTTTTGTAGTCCTAATCGTAAATATTAAAATCTTTCATATTTAAATGTTATCAATATAAAATTTGAACAAAAATGAAATGATTATACAATTAAATTATAAAAGGCACCTATTCAAGTTAGATTTTTAACTTCAAACCGATGATTTTCACTTATAACCGGAGTTGTGACTAATGAGTAACAGTCACTTTTTCGGTTACCCGATTCGAATGATATTCGTTTCATTTTTCTATCCAGCTTTTTTTTGTGTATCAAACTGTCAAATATTTTAAAACCTAGAATTATAAAACATGCAATCGAATTTGTCCATAGATTAGCGCGATTAATTTTGAATGAACTGAATAAACTAACTTACTAATCATTATGTCGATTCCCCGTGGGTGTAGGCAGAGAAAATAGAACCCCATACCACCCTGTTTTTGCAAACATTCCTTTTCCACATTCATGCATCTCCTCATACATATCCACCGATTATTTAACCTTTGACCTTATTTTTTAAGTTTTAAATTATCAAATTTAAAAGCCGAATTAAACAACTATTTATTTTAAATAAGTTATTATTTAGTTGGATTTTTTTATTTCAACACCCGTGTGTATAAGAACCCATTTTTTTGATGATATCGATAGATACTTTCCGTATTTTCTATTATTAGATATTCCGATTTTCCTCTAACAAGGTGTCAGAGTATTTTCACCAATCCACAGTCCAGAGATTTCCCGGTCGTCTCATTAGTCCTCCTAGCTCGACTGCTCTCCTGATAAATGCTACCACCTCCGTCACTGCCAATTACCACGAGCCGCAATTGAAAGCTCGCTAATGACACAATCAGACGAGCTTTTGCCGCCAAGATTATTTTTTTACGATTTCGGTACCTGTTCAAATCGTGATTTGAAAAAATCTATAAATATTTATGAAATCAATGATTCAGACGTTATGAATTAATTCAACACTGATATTTTTCTTAGTGGAATTATGTTTTACATTGGTACATGCATAAATATACAGAAAATAGTCATATTTTTATTTAACTGTGTTGATTTAAGATTTTAATTATTTTATATCAACAATAAAATCGATATTTACTATTCCATTTTCTTTTCCCATATAATATTATGATTTCCAATTGGTAGCATAGAGAAAATTTTAAATGAATTTCTTTTTATGTTAATATTTGTTAAAAATACAAAATTATATTTTCAATCACATTTTTAAGTAATTTCTGTAACTTACAAACGATATTTATTACCTTAAAAATAAAATCGAAAAAATTCATCATGAATCATACACTAATGGGTTACTTTTTAGTGAATCTGACTAGCCGTGTATTAATGTGGAGGGTTTTCTCATTCTTTTTAGTATTACGGATGGGAGCTCAATTTTTCGAAAATGGTTCCAAAGATTCTTAAATTGAAATATACTACGAATACCTATCACATTTGAATGGAGAGATATGTAATATCAAAACATAATTATTATTATCAGCGCATTTGTATTAGAATCTTTGCAAAACTATTATACATAAGTATGTATGTTTTAATAGTATTTATCATACAAACTTAAAGTCACATTTCAATTTTAAAAAACTTTAAATAAAATATATTCAATATCACGTGATCTCCTAATGAAAAAAAAACTTTGAAATTTCAATAATATTTATTAGCTTAGTAAGATGCTTAGTTAATAGATGGTGTTTTCGGGAGAGTTTTTTTTATTTGAAAAATTCAATCGGAAATGCTTTACAACTTTCTACAATTCCGTCTTCCGTATTGTCGTTTCGTCATAGACAATACAAGCAGACAAAAAGGTGCGTCATTGAGTTGGTACCATAGTTCCTCATTTATTTTTTCCTTTCCCACGCGCTCCATTTTTTCTTGCATTTAAATGCTATATTATTCACAAAATGAAAGGGATGTTGGGTCTAAGAGCAACCCTTTGTATGGAGAATCTGTACCGCGTATGCAAATGAATTTATGAATAACGGGTTAAGATTGAAGAGATGAATACGACATAGTTCCTTTACAATGACAATCTTTTACCGGAAGTTTTTTTACCTGTTTCAACTAGGTACCAACAAATATTAAAGGACGCCATTCATTTAATAAGATTAAAAATTGAACTAAGCACATTCATACTTGTATTTATTAATACCCGAACTTAAACCTTATTTTCATTACTAAGGTACATACAAACATAGTGATGGTATAACTTTCTTAGTTGCTAAATCAATTCGTAAACCTTAAAAAAATATATATTTATAAATACTCCTTTTTATAAATTAATATGATCTCGTCTAACGGAATATAAAGATATGTGATTAATTTTAAATTTTCTTCTTCTAACCCTTATTAGCACTCAATTATGCATAGGGCACTTCATCCGTTTGATAAGTCTTGCGCTTTTTGTATCAGCCCAGGGTGATTTAAAATAGAAACTAACTAACCATAACACAGCTTCTCACTACGGGTAGGTAGAGACAATGGAACTCCACACCCATATGTCGTTACAAACAACCTACGCCTCTTCCACATTCATGCATCTCCTCATACAAACTCGATGATTATTCCAACTCCTAACCTGACAACTTTCAAGTATTTGAAATATTCGATCATTAAATAAAATTGAGAGTGAAAATCATCCATATTTATTTTAACTCCCTGGAAATCGAGCAAGGGACCTGCAGTAAAGCAGCCGAACGTGCTTACCACTTCTCTACGGAGGCGGATATTATGACATCTTATTTGTATGAGTAAAAAACAGGTAAGTATAATACGAGATTCATCTTTGAGGTAACACTAATAATATATTATACGTAAATAGGAATATAGAAATTTGTTGTTAAACCTTCGAAAATGATGTAATACCACTCAATTTAAGTACGTTTTATCTTTATTATTGACATAACTCTAACTGCTGTTTAATCGTTATAAGTTCCGTTTAAATAACGGCTTAGAAATCAGTGATAATAAAGAGAGTCGTAAAAAGCTCAAGTGACTTTGACGTACCGAGATAAATACCACTAATGCAGGTATATTTCATAATTAACTTTAAGTATAAGTGAAATTCCCAATATTATGAACATCAAAGTATGTCTTAAAATATGGAAATTTACCGTTGAATATTGTAACCAGTTTCAGTACTGAACATTGGGTACCTAGATTATAATACATAAGTATATGGATACAATTTTTTATATCACATTGAGAAAAATTATAACTATGGATATAAATACAACTCGAGTTGTGATAATCGTTAATTTATTAAGCTTCTTATACTGAAACGTAAAAATTTCGTATATGTAACGATATCTCAAAATTTTGCTGTTTTAAATAAGTTTTTCATATATAAAACCCCGCCTAAGACGAATTTAGTCATTGAAAATCTCTCCCTGTAAAATTTAAAGTCAAAATATTAAATTTTATATTTTTTGTGAATATTCTAACGGGATATCGGAAAAACATCTCTAACCAACAGTACATTTTGTAAATACACAAAATAATTACAGTATTTAAATCCTTATATTATTAAAAATCGTCGGTACGTACCTACTAATTTCAAGTTATTAATATATTTTAAAAGTTTTAAATTTATCAATATATAAGGTATAAGTATCTATCTACTTATAACCATAAAGATTTTTACAAAAAAAACTTTTTTTTTCGACTTTAATATTATTTAATTAGAAATGATTATTCGTTGGCATTTTTAATGATCGTTTTCTATTCATTGAAATTCTAATAACCTATGTTAAAATCTCAGTTAATATAGTTTATTAATGTTTTTATAAAATTTAACCCTGTTTATAACTAAAAAATAACTATGACATTGCGATGCCCCATGCATTATTAATTATGAAGATAGGAGTTAAGAATTGGTGATATATTTACACATTTATTTAAAGTGATTTATGAAAACTTTCACTCGTTTATTTTTTTGTGTTTTAGTGTTTTGTACATATTGCATTTAATCAATATTTCTTCTAAATTTGCTTTTATTGACTTTGAGCAATATTGGTAATGGATAAATTGCATTCCACATAATTTAACTGCAGTACTGCATCTAAGTAATGCTAGGCATTATACTAAACTCATATGCAAATGGATTCCAAACAAATTCAGAGGTGTGACTGACAAGATTTCCGTCAATGCATTGAACCAGACGTAAGTGCAATAAACCCAGTGGATATAATAACAAACATATCTACTTACAAGCGATAAAAAAATTATATCATACGTTTTTTAAACCATATTGACAAATAAGAAATCTCTGATTGAATCAGCTAAATATTTATTTATTTAACTAATTTGAAAGGAAAAACTATTAAAAAATTTGTTTGAATACAAAGATTTAAAGATTTGATATGAAGAATTTTTTTCATCTTAATTTTCTAAAAGTGTTCGCTTCAGTTACTTGGAAGATATATTTCTGCAATATTAAATACCTTTCTACCTTTTATAGAAATATAATCAAGCAATGTTTTGCAATAATAGAATGTATAGTTGATAAGTTACAATCAATTTATTTAATTGAATAATATTGCTATTTGTTATTAAATCGACATAAGGAAGATTTTTTTTCTAATATGCTAAATTTAAGGTTCATTATTAGTATTCGCAAATATATAAGTTACGTAACCATACTGGGTTCAAACACATTAATTCCCGTGAACCTTTTTATGCAAAGGTGCGGCCATTTTTTAAGGGTTGCCTCGAGTTTTTATTCCACCATTGTTGATCTGTGTAAACTGAATTGTCTATAAGCCGGGAGAAATTATTGTCCCTCGCAGGGTTATGGAAATTAGAAAATTTATATTTGTTAAAATCAAGTTTTGCTAGTTGCTGGCAACGAAAGGGTTAGAACATACCTTCCCTTTAGTATCAATCTAATGTTTGAGACGAAAACATCAAAAGTAACAACTGTTGCAATTATTAATATAAAAAATAAATTGTTTAAATAATTTAATTAAAAATAACGTCGTTATGGTGGTTAGTGTTTTTAAAACTATTTTCAAATCAATATTTTCGAAGATTCAGTGATATAAAGATTTTGTTACTATTTAAAAAATGTAGTGATAATCACAAATATATGTTTAATAGATACATTAGGTAAAATATATACACATGTGTTAAAATAAAGTGATAATAAAATAATTTATTGTTTTCAAAATTCTGGTGATTAAATATTTATTATCAATCAATGTGTTTCATTAAAAATAATCAGTATTAAGTAGTATTATCAAAATATGTTAAGCATTATTAAAATTTATAAAAATAGAGGTTTACAGGTAAGTACTAATGTAATAAGTGTTTTTATTACTTCAAAATTTATTTTAAATGGCTTAATTAAATTTATTTAAAAGCACGTTTGGCTACCATGCTTGAGGATTCGGGTTCAATTCCCAGGAAGGTCAAAATAAGTGAAAGTGATTTTCAATCTCATTTTTATTTAATATCACCCTGGACCGGTGTAGTGTGGCTGAACTGACCACCTTACCTTCATGTAATTAATTTTTAATTAAGATAACACTACATCGAAACTATGAAGTTCCCAATGCATCATTTTTTGTGAATAAGAGTAAGAAGAAATACCAATAGAAATATCAGTCGCTAGATTACGTGTTATTAAGAAAAAAATATTTTGACATTAAAATTTATGTTCAGTTAGAGTAAGAAAGTAATGAAAGGAAACAATTTCACTAATTGATTGGGTATGTAATTTGTGATACTGTCTTTCAATTTTTATTTCATGTTTTAATTCGTAAATACCAATATGTCTTTAAACCTATTGTGACATGTGTTTTGATGCATTCCGCATCATTTTCTTACACCATTCGTGTTTAAAAATTATGTGGAATACATCAAAACAGATATCACAATAATTTTAACAAATAGTGGCATTTACCAAGTAAAACTTAAATTAAAAAAAATTGCGGAATGCATCAAAACAGATATCACAATAATTTTAAGAAATAGTGGTATTATTAAAATAACTCCTGTAATTGGAGATAATCCAGATTTTGTGAACAAGTATTTGGACACACTCAAAATGTTGTAAATATTGGTATTTATTAAATTTCAAATGAAAGAAAACCGTATTGATGAATGAATGTAGAATAGTAAAAGTCTTGTGTAATTTTGCCCTTTAAGACTCTTGTAACTGGGCCATGAAAATGCTCTCCAAGAAAACTTTCTCGTCCAAGTTTAAACCTAAAATAAGAAGAAAATATGAATTTCCCGCCGGAGAAGGGAGGCGATAATTATCTTAAGCGCGTACTTGGGGAAAGCAGAGAGAAAGAGAGGAAGATGGGGTATAATTATTTAATGAAAAGAGATGAATGGGATGCGAAAGGAGCACTTGCCGCTTTTATGGGGGTTTTTAAACCTGACCGCGTTTCCTTCAGTGCCAGAGTTTTGTGTTTAAACTTGCCTACGCCAAGATAATAGATATTAAGTTAGGCTAAAAAGTAAAGGAAACTGTTTTTTTTTCTTCTTCTTAACTTAGATTGGTGTGAATAACACAGGCATTAGCGAAATGAAAGTTTTTGAGCTTATTCCGTCATTTTTCATTCATAAAATAAAACATCGACATTTTTTAAAAATCGACTGGAGAAAATTACTATCTGGTAGTAAGTGAAGTTATTTTATTTTAAAATCAATAAATGTGGAAGATAACTTATTCATACTGAATTTTCCACATCTTTGATGCAATGATAAGTTTTACATTTTTTTACATCTCAATATAGAAGAAGAAGAATATAGAAGTCTGGGCATTTACAGGGATTAAAATCTGACATAAGCTGGTTATCATAAAACGATTAGTTTATTTAAGATAGGATAGTTGTTGGTTTCATAATTCTTTCTTCGACATTATTTGCCTCTTCCACATTCATGCATCTTCTCATGCAAATTCTTCAATTATTCCGACATTTTTCCTGTCTACAATCAAGTATTTGGGCATGTATTTTCCTAGGTCTTTCTCTGCTTCTGTGTATTTTCAACTACATTCGCCTTATATTGCAATGTATTAGTTTTATTGTTCTTTGCTCTCTCATTAGTTCCACATTTCCAAACCATCTTAACACTTTTTTCTTAATTTTATCGAGTATAGTTATTTGAAAATGCCACACATTCGTCTGAACGAACGTTTTTAAGTCTCCTTGCATCTCTATATATGCTTCACTACCATACATTAGGGTACCAGAACTTGAAAACATTTAATAATTCAAATACCTACTTAAAGACATTTTGTCAATTTCGGTATATAATTTCTGAATCTATCTTGAATTAATGACATGAAAATAATTAATTAATTTTCTAAATACAAACAAAAATAAAATAAATAAATATTCTAAATACAAAACAAAAACGTACACATATTTGAAAACCAAAAGTAATTTGTATTTCAATATGATTAAAATGATGGATGAATACATTTAAAATTAAATTGCATAGTACCTACCTACCGTAACGCCCGTAATATACAAAATTCCCGAACAAACAATGTTGACATCAATGGCTAAGTACGAACTCAATGACGTAGGTCCAGATCGAGTGACCCAACAAGTTTCGCTACGCCATCTACTTGCGGAGAGTCTGGGAAGACGTGCCGTAATTTATAAGCGCCACTCTGTGCAAACAACTTAAATACTTATTACACCAAAGTTCCTTCCAGAAGGAGATGGCTAACTAACAGAAGAATTAGGGTCCACCACTTGTGTAATCATGTTTTGTTAAAAATCACCAAATTATTTTTTAATATTTCATAATATTGAAATTTATTAATATTCTGGCATCTTATCTTATGAATTTAGTTATTAACATCACCCAAATTCCATAAAAAAATGTTTTTCACTTAATATTATAAGTACTTTATATTGTATATTGTATAATAACGAATAAAAGTTTCGCTTTATATTATATAATATTATACGTACCTACCACTATTTTTACGAAATGTTGTTTCAAAAGCACTTTTTATTATTATTTTTACTTTCTGTTGTGTATGTAAACTTAACAATGCATATAATACAGTAAGTACCTACTAGTGATAGTATAGCTCTCAATAAAATAATTAAATAGAGGTATTTTTCAATTTTAAAAAAAATATTTTTTAGTCACAGTTTTAAAAAAATGTTTTTATAATAACAATAATATTTCAAAACTTCACCTTTTTTGGATAAAGTGGCTTTTGAAAGACGCATTTATTTAAAATATCCGGAAGTATTAAGGTGGAGACTGACCGGAGCATTTCGCCGTAGCGTAACACGTTACTATGCGAGCATTCAGGCAGTCAGTACAGCGAGCCGAGCGCTCCATCCATAGTTTTGGATGCTCGGTGATGCTCGCCGCGAGCCATGTTACGACATTATGTTACTACGAAATGCTCCGGTCAGTCTCCACCTTTAAATACCTATGAGGGCTTGAAGAGTCCGCTTGTTATTGTCACATGCCAGTCTCCATTCCATTTATAAAAAGCGTTTCAGAGTAAAGTTTAGAAAAAAAATAATAAACGCGCAAAACGTGTACATTTCAGCGATACCATACGACGTTCGTAGAACAATAATATAGATGGGTATAATTTTTTTTTTTAATATTTAATTCGGAAATGTTTCGAATTCTATAAATTAAAAACAATTTTTTTCCCGATACTCGATGTTTTGTATTTATGCTTAATTTTTGTTTACTGGCAGAAGTTAAAATACCATGAAAAGCGTTAAAAATATTTTGCAAAGACAACAATATCAAATATATTAAAATAAAAATAATTTTATTGCTTTCCTTAGTGGTTGACCACACTGGAAAACGCAAAGGCGAGACTAAAATAATTATGAGAGCTTTAAATGAAAGAAAAAGAAATGAACGAGCAAACTGTTGGCTGGTAAGTACTGTGGTTAGGAGAAGGAAGCTCAAAACTGGTAGGAACTTAGTAGTATTATGTAGGTACTCGCTAGATACCAACCCTGCGCTTGGTGCATAATAAACTGAAAACTCTAGACGTTTTTATTTCATTGATCTATTTAAGCAATTGATGGCTATCAACAAATAACGGCGTTTTTCACGATAAAATTAAGAAAGGTATGTTGAGATGGTTTGGACATGTGGAACGTATGAATGAGGAAAGAACGGTTAAACAAATTTATGAGGCGAAAGTAGTTGGAAAAAGAAGCAGAGAAAGACCGAGAAAAACCTGACATAATCAGGTACGTCAAATACTTGAAAGCGGCCGGGTCAGGAGTCGTAATAATCGTCGGGTGTGTATGAGGAGATGCATGAATGCAGAGTAGGCGAAGAATGTTTGCAAAGGCAGAGTGGTGTGGCGTTCGATTCTTTCTGCCTATCCCTGTTTTTTGTTAGTAAAATACAACTTGTAGACTCTAACTATAAACAACTAAAAAAAAGCTGTGTTTGATTTAAAATTAATACATAAATTAAAATGGCGTTCTACAAATTAAACGCCAAATCAATAAATATCTTGTTTATTAAAATTAATACATAAATAAACAAGATAAAAACCGCTTTAAAAAAATCTACATTGTAAATTTCACAAAGGATACAAAATCTGTGTAATGGCTGAAGTTAAGTTGTAATTAATAAACCGTCGGAAATTTCAGATTCAACAGTTGAACCCGAGTTTAAATTTAAACGGTCCCAAAGCTTTGGTTTGCAAATTAAGTCTAAATTGGCGAGAGCGGGATGGAGATGTTAAATTAGGTAATTGTTGAGATAGGTCAGGGTGAAAATGAAGATGAGAGAGAAAGGGAAAGATGTGTTTCTTAATGCCCCACTGATTAATAAACCGCTCCTCGGGAATCGGGGTGCCCCAAGTTTAAAACGAATATTAATTTATCCATTTAGTAGTACGATTCAAATTTGTATTATTCTTCGTATCAAAATAACCTCTTTCGTATTTTATATTGATCATTATAATATTTCAATATGATTTTATTTAATTTAAAAAAATGTAACATACTATCATGTGTATGATAGTAACAGTTATGTCTTTATTTTATTTATTGTTTCGGCATTTACTTTGTGGTAAGACATGTTACAATGATTTAGGAAACACTTGTTTTATACCACTTGAGCTTATTAATGACTACTAGTTTCGGAAGCTAAACTTCCATCGTCAGATCTGAATAATAAGATTATTATTATTCAGACCTGATGATGGAAGCTTAGCCTCCGAAACTAGTAGTCATTAATAAACTCAAGTGGTATAAAAACAAGTGTTTCCTTAATCATTGTAACAGTTATATCTTTATCCATTTTCATTGATACAGTTAAATAAATAACTATTCAAACTCGGTGAGGGTCCAGTATTCTATTTTTAATGAAAGTTTTACTCATTAAATACCACTATTTCTTAAAAATCTGCTGTGACACGTGTTTCGATGCATTCCGCATTATTTTTAAACACCGTATTTTAAGAAATAGTGGTATTTACTAAATAAAACTTTCGTTTCACAAGTTTCGTAATTTATAATTGTGTATCTTTTTCTTCCTCGGTCCATCCCAAGTTATCGTATTTGTAGACTGTTGGGGTCAGCTCTCCTCGTCCTCAGGTTGTAGGTCCTTCTATCAATACAACGCCATCCCTTCAAATCATGTCTTTCAGAAGCATCCATGAAATATTTGTTCTTTCTCTAGATATCTTTCGAGGAAGATCAATTTCAATTCATGGAACTTCTTCGTTTCATTTATTTATTTATATTTTATCATCCACATAATTTGTAGTTATGTGTATGATAATTTTTTAACCCGTATAACACTGCACCGCAGTGACGCAGTGTTATCTTGATCGTTAATAGCATGAAGGCAAGGTGATCAGTCCTGCGCTTATTGTACCAGTCCAGGGTGATAGTAAATAAATTTGAGAGTGAAAATCACTCGTTTTTGTTTTGACTCCACCTGGGAATCAAACACGAGACCTCCGGCACGGTAGCCATACGCGCAGACCACTTTAGTATGTAGGTGGACGAATTAAATATTGATTTAGATGGGTATAAATATTCAATATACATAAAATAGCTTTAATTAAGTCAAGTAACTCATTGATTCATTGATTTATAAAATAACAAACAAGTTTTGAGTTCTGTACTGATATTTCTTGGTGGAACTACGTTTAAAAAAATAAAATATCGACCGGTCTGATGATGTTGATTACGACGAAACCCGGTTGCTGGTCAAATGAAATTCAAGTGGAAAAAATATATAGTTCTTATTTTATTTTACAAACTTTAGAATTTGACATACAAGACGCCTATCAAGAAAAGTTTGACTTCATTTTTCAGGGGGTGTAACAATACAGCAGGGGTGGGTTTCAGAGACCGATAGCTGAAATTCGGAGCGGCGGGCGTTGCTCCCGCCCGCGGGGCCGCCCATCACCAGCGCCTTGTTTGTCGTAATTCAACAATTTAATTGTGTAAAGAGTAATTCCGGAAAATGGCTGGGTGGTGCGCCGTGAATTTTAATCAAGGTTACGGGGATGAACCGAAATGGCGCGGTAATTAAGGTTTCTAGGTCAACGCGCGCTAATCGATGGTGTTTGAATAATTGGAATTGTCGTCGTCTGAAATTCCAATTCAGAAATCAGAATGGCAAATTGGAGACCCGCCTTTTTAGTGATGATCAAATGAATATCTCATCGGTTTGCGGATGGAGCGTTACAATAAAAATCGTTACGATAACGACATTATTTTATTTTTAATATACCATATGACAAATTGAAACTTTACTGAATAATCATTTAAACATTGGTATAAATATTATTTCAGCTTTTTTGTTTATTTTTATTATTTGTATTCATTAGAAATAAATAAAAATAATAAAAATAAACATTTTCTAAAAGTTTTCTTGTTTCCATCCTTCCATCCGTATACAATGTTCAATTCTAAAACTATATGTTTAAACTAAACTAAAGGTATTTAAAAAAAGAGATACCCTGATAAATTGATGAAGTTATAAATATATATAAGAAGAAATAATTATCTTTAACTAACTAACTAATTATCACAACGCAGGGGTAGGCAGAGAGAATATAACGCCACACCACATTCAAACACGCCGAATATTCCGACTATCTCGTTAGCGTGAAATGTTAACCTTTTGAAATCATTGCTTTATTTGCAGATATATACACATGTATGTACAAAAAAGATCGGATATTGTTTTGATTATAAATCAGATAAAGGCAAAAGTAAAATTAAGCTACAAAAAACAAACAACGGATGCTAGTCTTGGGTAAAATATTTGTTGGTCAAAAAATCAGTATTTTATTTTCAATTCGATTAGACATCGTGCTCAGGTACTTATGTATAGCAGTTATTTTGTAACGCGTTTTCGACTACCTACTGTACGCTTATGAAGCTGATTTAATAGTCATACTAAATCGCGTTAGTTAAAGGTCAAATCAATAAAAACTAATATAGGAAATCCACTTTTATTTTGGTACAATATTTCTTAATATTCTCATAAATTTATCGGATGAATATATATATATGTATATAGACCCAAGTACTGTACTTATATGAAACTAATAGCCTATTTTAAATTTATGAAAGTACATATATTTATTCAATATTACCCTGGACTGGTACCTGCTGTGGTGGGCTCATCACCTTTCCTTCATGCGTTAATGATCATGATAAAAAACACTGCGTTTATATGATGCAGTGCCTTATGCACCATCGGGTGCAGATAAGGTTTTTATAAATATCTCAAAAATGTACTCCTTACGTCAATCTTGCCGAAAAAATTAAAATTATTTTGAATTCATAAACAAAATATCTAAGCATTTCTTTCCCGTAAATAATATTTACATATCTTTGAATAACAAACAATATACTAAGTATCCAAAAATATATAAAACACCTCTTTATTTATATTTTGGGTGTCCACATACTAATTCATAAATCTTGGTTTCTCCAATTACGGGAGTTATTATACATTTTTGACATATTTATTTATTTCTTTCAGACTAGTGATATTGGTCAAAACGATTGATACCTTATATAGCTGTTTGCAATCAGAGGGTAAATAGAACATATAACGTAGATTAAGATAAAATGAACGGGTCTCTGTTAAATAAAAGCTTTCTAAATCCTATCATAGATGGCTGTTGTGAGCTCAATCAGGGAACGTTATGAGATGGATTATATATCTATGACTTCCAACATTTTTAGTAATGTTGTTATCAATCATGGGTAGAATGGTGAATATTACAGTGTGTAAAGCGATCACTTAACCAGTCCATGACAGGTACAAGCCATGTAAATTCCCAGACCTCCATAATCTTTTTCACTTATGTTGAGATGTCATTTAACTTCTTATTTTGTAGAAACTTAAATATTGAAAAACAGAAATTACCAAGAGATACTGTGTTGTGTTTATTTAATATATTAATTAAAATAATTTTATTCAAAAATAAATAATACTCATATTTTTGCTATTGCGGTTTTTTTTAATATCTTAAAATACCATTTTTATGACGACCGACGGGAAGTTGCCGACGGGCGGATAAAATTGAACATTCCAGACTTTAAATGGAAATACCTACTCGTTCAGATTTTCAGGAAAATGTAAAATATATTTATCTTATCCATTTGTTTTTCAGACATTATTAATAAATATATATATTCAATACTATTTATTTTGATAATTGAAAACGGGTTTCTCAAAGCTAATATATCGTAGTCTTACAATAGAAAGTGACCAAGTGCATTTTCTACAAAACGTGATTATTGACTATTTGATATCTTACTAGCTTAATATTGCCCTGAAAAAATTCCAAAGGATTTTAAACTTGGAAGTAAAATATATTGACTTGTTGAAAATGACAAACTGCATTGATGGTTATTTTCTTGCCAAGCAAAGGTCACTTAAATGGCCCTCCTGAACATTTTACGTTTTGTTGGTTGCTCACTTTCTCCTGTACGACTACGATATAAGTAAAATCAGTGGCAAAATTTAACTTTAACAGTCTGGAACGCTTCACAGTCCAAAAGCTGGCCACCTAATTTTATCAATTGACGATCAAGTTAACATAATATCAATTCTATGCTTTGCCCTTTGCACTTTTGTGTACAAACAAAGGTTTAGGGTATTGGAAAGGGTGGAAAAGGAAATTATGATATAACTATCACAACACCGAGACCAAGTGAAAATAAAGCTTTCTATTTTGCAATTTATGGAAATCGAACCCGAGACGCCAGTTTCGCAGTCGTGCATCTTCTCAACTTCACTGCGGTACCTTACCGTACATTCCCTATCTACCCAATTCTAAAACAATATGCTTTTAAAGGTATTTAAAATATACTTAGATATGCCGTGATAAATAAATATTATAAATAAATCACGATGCTTTGCTGCAGGGGTAGGCAGAGAGAATAGAATGCCACACCAATCTGTAAGTGTAAGCATCAATTTAAGGCGAAATAAACCTTAACTAACATTACAAGTATTACTTTTTGCTGTTACAAGATATCATATTAATAATTCTGCTAATGTTACTTTATTTTGTTAAGAAAACTAAACAACAATCAAGATGCTTTCCCGCAGGGGTAGGCAGAGAGAATGAAGAGCCACACCACTCTGTTGTTCAAACAATTTTCAACTCTTCTACATTCATGCATCCCCTATACATGCCCTTTGATTATTCCTACTCCTGGCTGCCCAAGTATTTGAAATATTTCATCTTGAAAACTTACTCGGTCTTCCGCTGCTTCTGTTTCTAACTTCATTCGCCTCATAAATTTGTTTTCTCACTCATTCGTTCCGCATACATACCTGAACTATCTCAACACACTTTTTAAAATTTTGTTTATAATGCTTGTCTCATTTCCTTCCCTTTATTCTTTCCTTTTTTCAACCTTCCAACATCTATCCTACATTGTTTTGCCGCACATCCATCTGAGAGATCGTATGTCGACTATTCAAAACTATTCGCGTCACAAAAACCACTTTCCAGACTACACACCTTACATTTTCAGAGTTTTATGTGATATAAAAATAAATTCTACCATAAAAACGTTTTAATGTAAATATTTTGGGTGATTATTCAAATCAAATATGTTTTTTGAAAAACGCCTTTGAACTACTTCATTAGAAATATTGCTATTAAAGCATCTGAATGTATAATTTTATATATTTCGTGCGTTATATGTAAGCGTGCCTTCCCGAGCGCTTCCTATATCCCAAGTAAATAACGTTTGCGGTTGACTGAATTTTATCATTTTTCATTGCCTTATTTTAAGACATTTTTGCATCATTTATGCTCCTAACCGTGCGTATACTCTTAACGTTCGTGTACACCCACTCAAATAGAACTTCAACGATTTGGTTTTTTTTTCTTTTTTTTATATTACCTCATTTAAAAAAAGCATAATAATTTTCCCCATTTCAAATCTCCAGAGATCCAATCCCGAAAATTTAAGAAAAAAATGGCTTTGAAATGTACAAAATTTAGGTTAAGTATTGATACTACATGGTGGAACTGCATTATAATAAAACAAAAACTACACAGTTTTTTATCTTTCCAACTCATATCCGCATCCAATGGTGCATAGGGCACTGCATCGTATTGATGCAGTGTTATCTTGATCGCATCTTCCATTAAGGTAAGGTGATCACTCCTGCGCTTCAGGCATGTACCTTAAGCACAGGAGTGGTATCTAGGGTAATATTTAATAAATATTAGAGTGTAAAATCACCAATATTTGTTTTCACCCCCCCCTCTGGGAATCAAAACCGGGACCTCCAGCACGGTAGCTATACACGCTAACCGTTGAGAAGGAAATATGGAAGTTTGGCATTTACATGTTCGAGTAACGATCACTTAAACCAGTCGATGACAGATTGGAAGCTAAGACTTTCATATTTTTTTCTTGTGAAATTACGTCGTATCTGTTGAGGCAACTAAGAACATGTTCAGTTTTTGTTAAAATTCACTTATATTTTGCAAGATACTAGTAGTGAGATGCCTCATCTATGTTGAGGTGTGAAAAATAGTATAAAAATAACTCCTAATTGGAGATTATCCAGATTTGTGAACAAGTATTTTGACACACACAAAAATTGTAATGGAAGTGAACTTATTGTGTCGAACCTAAAAACGATTGATATAGAAGTATGGTTAAATACGGAATTACTTAGACATTGTAAAAATACGAAATATTACTTGAAAAATACAAATATCTCAATGTGTATTTAAGGCATATACTTTGTAATTAGTCATTTTTACTTTTTTTACAAAAAAGTTTGTAATGTACCGAGATTTTTGTCTACCAGTTTCAAGTCGTACCTGTTCATCATTTACGAATGGTTAGATACTAACGTTACTTATATTTTTAGTTAATTAAAGTTACGTTTTATTTTTGTACGGTAGCTAGAAAGATAGATAAAGAAATATAATTTATTAGTTAACTATGAGTATTTTAATGTTTTAGAATTTGATAAACCCTGATGATAACAAGGTTCTTGTCGAAACCGGTAGGTTAAAGTGTACTAATAATAAAAAAGTGGTTAAAACAAAGATATTTAATTTTATAAAGTTTATAAAATGTGCCACAAAGTATCTGCGAAAAATATTCAAGAAATAGTATATTTAGTCTTAAAAAAAGGTCATCATGGCTTGTCAGCGAATCAGGCTGACTTAAAAATATTCATCAATTACCAAAAAATGCGACCCTTCGATCCTGAATTTATAAGTTTCAATCTCGAGTCCTTATAGCCCGATTGATAGAATCGTTTACAAAATAATGACTTTGCCTTTATCAGGACCGTGCACGCGGGATCTCTTCGCCACCCTACCCAGAGATGTCGTTTATTTCTTTAATGCATATTGTGTTTTCTTCGCGGCGAACTCGTAGATTGTGTGTGTAGATAATATATTACAAGGAGAGAGGGAGGCTGGTTTATTAAAATATATTTCGTAACCGTTGTCACTTCACGCCCGTCATTATGGAGCCCGCGAAACAAAGGCTGCGAAAGATATTCCCGCATTGAGATAATTGTTTCCCTCCAATTATCTTTATACAAGGACAAATTGTCGGGATTATCTTATTTTAAACATTTCTCCATACAAGCACCTGCTTTATTGCGAAGACACCACTCATTTCAACCGAATTATTAAATGTTTGATAACACAATAACAACTTCACAGCGTAATGACTATTTACATCTATCGTCAAACATAATTCTACATTTTATTCAAATGTTTCTAAAACTATTTTTTAAAAATCTAGACGCTGACCTTTCCCTAGCAGTACTTATTTCAATTTCATAAAATATTTCAATTTTATACTATTTTTGTGAGCCTAAGCGGCTTATTATTAGAAATAGGTGTCAAATTGTGGTAGAGTAGGTTCGAACCGAGACACTGTGAATGACCAGAGTCCGCGACGCTAACCACAAGACCACAACTCGATACGTTCGAATCTACTCTAACGCAACTTTATTTTTATTTTTTATAACGGGCCATTTAAACCTATGAAAATATCTATTGAATATAGATGTGTGTATTTAAAATAAAAGCACAAATATTTCTCTTCAAAAAAATAAATGGAATAAATGGAAATAGATAAATGCTGAAACAAATAATAAAAGTATGAAAAGTCAGAAAAGCATTAAAAGAAGAGATTCTAAAGTAAAAGAAATTGATGCTGTAGAAAATACCAAATATATTACACTCGATTTGATATCTGCAAATTACCATCATTTTATCAGTGTATGAACTATTAGACATGCATTTTTGTTCATGTGCAGATAAATAAATGCATGGGACACGTTTGTGACTCAACTTATTAGGTGAAAATGTAATCAATAACGACATTTTCAACATTTTGAGTGTGTCCAAATACTTGTTCACAAATCTGGATTACCTCCAATTAAAGGAATTATTTTTCATATTTTTTCAAGTCCCATAAATGCCCTGACTACCATATTTTTCTTCATCTATGTTGAGATGTCAAAAAATTATATGAATAACGATACATATTTATGTTATGTCGTATTTGCCAGAGGAGTAATTCTTAACAAGTCACCTTTCACTTCCCGAGCGAGACGCGTCCATCATACGTAAGCAACATTACCGAGTTGTTTACGATGAAATATTTGACGTAGCACAATTTGGGGGGAGAAAAAAATTCCCTTTGCATATTCCAGGCGGTCCCCTCGTATCACCCCCCACGCACGTTTTCGTAGACGAGCAAAAAAGTATATGTTCCCACATTGAAGTCAAAATGGGAGTCATTTTCCTATATAATGTGTAGCCACCCGGTTTTTTATGCGCGCGTTTGGAGCTCCCACCATGTAGGTGACTCCGCGTTATACCCGGGGAGCCGCTACGCCCGCTATCCCCGGAGTCGTTAGGGGGGATGTTCAAATGTACTGTAAAGGGGAGGGGGCGAGATTAGACAGACTCTCCCAATATTGTGTCTTGGTAGAGATCTCTCAGATATTGTTCTCAAAGAAGAATCGTTAGACACTGCGGCCTTTGTGAGGATATTGACAAAAGAAAAATTATTGTTAGTGTGCTTTTCTCGTCCTCTCTCCGGCTTCGAGCTATCATTAAGAGGTAAGGCATATTTCCGGGGGTGAGTGTAATACGACCCCCTATGAAAAAAGAAAAAAACACATACAGCTTAAAGTTATCTTTAGTAAACTGTCTAATAGATAATTAAGTTGGGGGAAATTATCCTCTTATTAATAATATCGAACCTAATTCGTTAACATAGGTCTACGTGAATATATGTCTTTTTCCTAATGCCGACAAAAAAATTGACGTGAAAATATGACATGGTAGATAATAAGACATAAAATCTTCACTATTTTCCTTGGTAGTAAAAACGTTTTGTACTTATGACGTTAGTCATTAGGAAAATAAATGATTAATGTTTGTATGTTAAATATATTTAGTAACCCTGATAAAGAATCGTTGAACGTATAAAATAAAACTTTTTAATTTATTATTAGATTAAAACAAATATTTTTAGCTTTTCCACTTTTTTATTTGACCAGCGACCGGGTTTCGTCGTTACCGACATCATCAGACTGGTAACGACGAAACCCGGTCGCTGGTCAAATAAAAAAGTGGAAAAGCTAAAAATATTGGTTTTAATCTAATAATAAATTAAAAATGCAATTCCATCACGAAGTGTCAGTGGATAATATAAATCTATTAAAACTTTTTATATTAAATCAGTATTAATTGGTTCTGATCTATTTTTTACTAGTTGAAAATCAAACCAGGTACGTCTAAGATGCCAATAAAATATGTAGGTACATATACACACACACACATATATTTATATTTATAAAAATACATATGTATATATATATAAAAATATATATATATATATATAAATATATATATATATATATATATATATATATATATATATATATATATATATATATATATATATATATATATATATATATATATATATATATATATATATATATATATATATATATATATATATATATATATATATATATATATATATATATATATATATATATATATATATATATATATATATATATATATATATATATATATATATATATATATATATATATATATATATATTTATATACACCTCTTTTTTTGCATTACAACGTTCAACTTAAAAACATAATTGCGTGGGAATTTAAAAAAATAGTATAATTTTTACGTGCAGGTCAAATGGTAGAAGGCTGTTTTTTATTGTTTGTTTCATTAAGTGGTGATTATGATATTTGTTTTATATTTTTCAAGTACCATCCTTATTTACATTTACTTTTTTGTTTACTACTAAACATGGTGTAGATTTTATAGTTCTGCCCATGAGACGCGTGCTATGAAGCGTTAGTTACCACCCGTAGTGCTTAACGCTCAGTAAACAAAATATAATCGAACATAAAAATATATCTATATAAAACTCACAAGGAAAAGAAAAATATGTATATAACCTAAATTAATAACCATAAAGATATTATTTTCAATTATATATCTTAATACTATTTTTTTATTATAGAAGTATTTTAAATATTGCAAGATATTAAAAAAAAAATCACCAAAATATAAATACACTCACTGGAATTAATATTTATATCTATGTTTTTTAATTCATTGAAGTAGGGTCAAATATAATAATGATACTAAACACGAAAGGCGTTACGTAATACGAAAAAAACAGGAGTAACATTTTTGTATAATTGTGCAATAATGCAATATAAAATATAAATGATGCAATGTTCCCAATGAGTATTGTATTAAGATTAAAATACAAAAATATTACTGATTTATCAAAAACTGCTGACGTCTCAAAAATTTTGATCTTATTCACTACAGCAAACGTGATTTGAAAACCTCCCTCTCACCCCATTTAGGCTTTACGTCGATAAAGCATTTATGTATAATATTTAGAAACAAATTTTATGTAGATATAATAGTGTTAATTATCTATGGGCAGAAATTTAAGATAAAATAAAATTTAAACGCGGATTAGAACTGGAATCAGAGTGAAAAGAACGAGTTTGTAGTTACAACTTTATGTCAAGACTTTTATTTCAAACGATTTACGCATTTTAAAATTTGTTGTTAATCAATATTGTCAGGATGTTAATGATATCATAAGGAAAATTTATTAAAATTTCATTTTTACCAAATAAAAGTTGATATTATCCATACTACATACTTAAAACGTTAATTTCCGCATGTGATCATGTAATAAATAGGTTTGAGAAAGAGTTACGTTTTACATAAACACATATTGTGTATACAACACAGTCGTACATATTTACGGGAAAAAACTAATAAATTTCTTCATGGGTATTGAAGGATATATGTGCGGTATATGAATGTCATATCTACTCTTCTTATTCGAATTTTTACTTGGCGCTGACTTCTATTATGAGGAACACATCAAAAGCCAAATACTTTGTTCAAAGAAGAGCTCAAATGATGACAAAGTGCCGACATCCATCGGGAATATTATCCCGTACATAGCCACCATATATCCCGAAGCAAGTCATGTACGAAATTACCACGAAACGCCCCCCAACGGAATAAATCACCGCTAAACTCGCGGCAAGAGAAAAAAGGGAGTTTTTGTATCTAGGAAATCCAAAACGCATCCAACACAGATGATGGTTTTTTTTCATGAGGAGGTGCGATAGTAATTTGACATTTGCATATCAGTATAAGAGAATGAGGAACAAAGGAGCGGCTGACACAGAAAGTGTGCCGGAAAAATGAAATATGCAGAGAAAAACCGGTTCAAATAACAATTGCTTAGAAAAAAACTCCATAACTTTAAAAATTACAAGTGTTAAATTAATTTTAAAATATCCTCCTAAATTTTAAATAAAATCTCATATTTTTTAAATAAAATCTCCCATATGCTTACAATACCGCAACATTCAATAACAATTTATTCATATACTTTATTTATATTTTCCTAAAAATTAATTACCGTATATTGTACGTTTCAATATTGAATGAAAGTAAAAAATGTAATACACAATGCCAAAAATGAGTCAATTTATATTAGTTTCCTTCTTTTACTCTCACAACACCTAATACCACATAGTGAGCCTCATAGAAAGATACGGTGTTACTTGACTGTTATTAAATGGATTATATCACTTTTCATTAATTATTTCGGCAGCCACTTAGCGGTAATATCTGTAAATACAAATTTTAATTTAACTTGGTAAATACTAATAGACATTAATTATTGGTCCAACACAAGTGTTTTTTTAATAATATTATATGTGTACGTAATAAGAGGACTTATACATAACAAAACCTATTTTATTTGTTGATACTTGTCCCTTATTCATCCCGAACCCTGAATGTCACGGAAGTCATCAGGGTAGCTGGAGCGGGTAGGGTAGGGGTGGGTGCAACTCGCTAGGAGGAATGGAAGGGAAAACGGTTCCGGGAAATGTCATTATAATATCTTGTGTGCACAGGGAACATAGCTACTCGTCTCGACCAATAAATTGAAAGAAAATAAAATGTGTGAAAAAAACTACCCCTAGATGCCCAACATACTTTAAAAATAACGTAAGTACGTATGTTTAAAGTATGTTGTGTATAATTTCAACATTTTTCGACATCTCAACGTAGATGAAAAAGAATGTGCAAGTCTGAGTATTTTCAAGGCTTATGACCTGTAACAGGCTGGTTATGTAATCACTTTATACACGCGCAACAATGATTGACAACCACACTAGGTACTTTAATTTTTGGAACTTCTACATATATCATTAATCTCATGACGTTGTACATACGAGTTCACGAGAGCCATCTTTGTTATATTGAGAAAACTTTTATTTGGCAAAGACCCTGTTTGGATGTGTGCAAGATTATTTTAATACCCCGGGTTATTTTACATACTAGGATACGCCTCAAAACATGTTATCAATTTTTATCCAGCTAATAATTTGACCACTTCTGAATAAACCAACCTCCAAGATATTTCTATGTAAGATTAGGACATAACATTTTTCATAAAACTTAAAATTTAACTCTTTTTTTACATATGTCAACATAGTTTTGAAGAAGAATATGGAAGTATGCGTATTTACAGGGCTTACAACCTGTCATAGGTTAGTTTAAGTGATCACTTTATACAAGTGTAATATTCATCATTCCACCAATGAATGTAAACCATCACTACTCAAATTTCAAAAGTTGTATTTACCCTTCAATTGACCTCTTCTTACACATACGAGTTCTCGGCACTATCTTTAGTATATTTTGCTGAGTATATTTTTTATTTGGCAAATTAACCATATATGGTGCCAAGAACTTGCATATGAAAGAAGGTGTCAATTTAAGGATAAATACAACTTCTGAAATTTTAGTAATATGGTTTATCAATTATGGGAAGAATGATAAATGTTACACGTTTATTGGGTGATTATTTAAACTACCTTGTAAACACTCAGATATCTATATTCTTCTTCATCTTTGTTGAGATGTAAATACAAATAAGTCCTAAGTGGATAAACCCAGATATATGAACAAAGAATTGGACAGATTAAAAATATGGCTAACCTTTTCTTCATCTTTGTTGAGATATAAATAAAAATAATTGGATAAACCCAGATGTATGAACAAAGAATTGGACAGATTAAAAATATGGCAAACCTTTTTTTAGTATTCTGTTTCATAAAAAAATACAAATTTATTTATTTATTGTAACTGCTGACAGTTGGTACAATTCCATGATGAATATGTTTTGAATTTCTTAGTTTCTGGTAATTGTGATTCTAGTGGTTTGTTCGAGGTTTTTAAGTATTGTAGTTTAAGATTGTGTAGTTTATTGTATTGGGTGTTAATTTAAAAAGCAATTAAATGATGGATATGTTCTACGGTAGAGTGTTAGATAATATCTTAATAAGACGAAACGCGTCATATATTATCATGGTTATGTAAATAAAAGTAGAATTCAATCTAATAACCATATTTAATTTTGGATATATCGTAGTCGTACAGGAGAAAGTGACCAACTGCCAAAACGTAAAACGTTCAGGAGGGCCATTTAAGTCACTTTTGCTTTGCAACAAAATAAACATCAATGCAGTTAGTCATTTTTACCAAGTCAATATATTATACTTCTAAGTTTAAAATCCTTTGGGATGTTTTCAGGGCAATATTAAGCTAGTAAGATATCAAATAGTCAATGATCACGGTTTTGAAAAAAAATGCACTTGGTCACTTTCTCCTGTATGATTACGATATTATCCTCAAATACAAATCCATTTCTTTTCAGACATGAGATATTATAAAATTATACTCTATATCACATGTTGAATGAGAGTAAAAGTTGTAAGATTTTTTTTGTGTACATTGGTATTTGTTATAATGTTCAACAGAGTCTCTATTTTGCACCTTTATTTAGAATATTTCCATCAAAGGTTACAAAATTATTATTTGTCTGTTGTAAGCTAGTCCTTGTGCTATGGAGAGAGAAAAACATATAAAAAAAGTACGAAATCCCGCCGGTAGGGACTAGCCAGGCGTGACGAATAAGAAAAGGCGGGAAGAAAAGCTAAACACGAATATAAAAATGGCGACCAAGAAAAAGCAAATAAGACGAGAGCTCGCGAGAAACCGACGAACTGTGGTGACATTACAAAAAGAAATAAATAGCATATGAATAATGCAACAATATGAAAAATATTTCGGAGAGAGAGCAGTGTGAAAGAAAAACCTTCCTTTGTGAGTTCAAACAGTCTCTTTGCTTCTCTTCCATATTTTTCTCACAATGTTTTTTTTTAACAGAATGAGTTTACTCGTATTTTACTGGTACTAGGTATTCCCTATTTTCGTATATCTTTTTTTTACTTTTATTTTGTCGCGTTATCACATTTACTTTTAACAACCATATATCATATATATTAAAATCAATATCATCAGATCAACTGTGAAATGAAGATCGAATCGTTATTTCGAAACCGGTAGTTGTGAAGCAGAGTTTTTGAGTGGTATTACACAACGTGAAAGTTGAATGAGAGAGAGTGTGGTATATTATGAATTATTTATAAGAAAAAAATATATATTAATACGTTATAGCTTTTTTTTCAAACGCAGTATTATCTCGATCGTTAATACATAAAGAAAAGGTAATCAGCCCTCCACTTCAGGTACCAGTTCAGGGCAATATTGAATTAATATTGGAGTAAAAAAAAGCACCTATATTTATTTGAGCCCCCTCCCCTCCCTGGGAATCAAACCCGGGACCTCCAGTACGGTAGCCGAGCGTGCTGAACATTACACTATGAAGGCGGACGTTAAAACAGTTCGAATATTATATTATATTAATAGATAATATATTTAGGGTATATGAAAGTAAATTTAAATAAAATGTTTTTATAAGTTTTTTATTCTTCAATACATAATTTTTTTACCATCCGGATAATAATTTCAACCATCAATTAGTCCAGATAGTGATATTCTGCTATATCCACGTATGAAAATCTGGAATTGTGATACGTAAACAATAAATCCAATATTTTTAAAGAATATTATCAGGAATGCTTTGGTAATACACTTTGATATATTCAACATAATATGTAGGTACCCGGAAACAATTTGTATTTCGGCAAAATGAATTTTCAGCCTGTTCGAAATGAAAAACGAAAAACAGAATGTAATAAGAAAACGAATTCCTTAAATCGCGCCACCCGGATTTTATGTATTCAAATAGGCTTTAACATATTTACGTCACATTTCCCGAAAAACCCGGTCCAATGACATCTTCTACCCCCCCTGTGGAAGGGATGTGGGATGAACGGGCCGAAGGGGGTAGGAGTGATCGAATTTGCGCACCCCGGCCTGGCTAAATATATTATTTTCTATCCAACCGACAATCTAAAGGATAACTCCATTTTCTGATAAAAAGGCGCCCTCGACTCGCGCACATCCAATAGAACTGAAGCCTGGAATATTGCTTAAATTTTCAGTAATAAAACACCTCTGAAGATATGATTTCAGGCGCTATAAAATTTTATCTTGGCGTGAAAAAGGTCGCTAGAATAGGAGATGGGTAGGTACTTACATGAATGATAAACGTGTAAAAAAGATAATGTCATCGTAATATTTAATTGTTACACATGTATATGAAATCACGGTACCTTTTAAAATTGGTATTGACATAAATAAATTTTCATTAAAATTAATTTAATTTTAAGTTTTTTTTTCAATTCTCAAAATATTATCCGAAACCCAAAAAAGTAATTCTGTCCCAGCAGATCTTCTCTTCCTTCAGCTGTCAGTCCTCCACTGTTGGATATATCTTCTTCCATTTCTTTCGGTCGAAATTTTGCTGCTCGAAGCAAAATTTTGCCCCCCATAGTAGCTACATATATAGTTAGCTCATCTTTTTAAAGGTCTTCCGACGTCAAGGTCTCTACCTTAAAATTTTAGGGGTCCATGATATCCACTATTTTGAATCTGCTCGCAGTTTCCTCATTTCTAATGCTTAGTCTCTAAGCATGGATCATTCTATGGATCGCTATGTGCATTTGAACTTTTCAACCTTTCTTTTTGTAACACCCACAGTCTCAAATGCATATGAAGTCACTGGCAATATACATGATTTATACGAGTTTATACTGTCAAATTATGAGCTAGAAATATGGCGCGACTAGATTTAAGTTATCAAATCCAACAACTGAATTAAGTTACGACTTATTTCAATAAGTCGTTATTTAATACAGTTTTTAAAAGATATTTTCCGTACATGTCAAATACATTTGGAGCTAGAAATATGCAATACGCCACCAAATTTGTTCACTGATAGGCTTTAAACTACTGCGGGATAAGATATAAAGTACAGAATCTAAATATTGATAAAGTAAGGCTATTTTAATAGAAATCTTTATGTAATTTGATAACTCATGTCTACGCAGGACTACGATCTTACTCAAACTAAAATGATAATATCTTGAGGATTTTTTTAAATGTGTCTATGTAAGGAATATTTTTATTCAATTAAATTCTCTATCACGATACTTTTCATACAATTTTCGTCAAAGGATTTGCTTCCAATGAACATTGTCCAATCGCTCTGATTTTCCCAGTCAAGTCGCTGCGATTCTTTTGTTATTATTTTCATACCTTTATTTATTACTTCCAGAGGAATCCAATTATTCCGTTCCGATTCCCAAATTCCGACATTCTTTTTCTTTGCAAACATTTCGTACAGCCTCCGCCAGTCAGACACTCTCGTATATCCCGGCATACAGACGCCATGAAAGGACGAAATCCTTGGGTAGGACATAATGGAGGGTTGGTACCTGAATAAAATCCCATTTGAATAGCACCCAATTTAAGGAACGCAATCATTCCACCAGATAACTCTAATAGAGGTCTTACTTTAACCATTCATGACTCACGTTATGTAAAACTTTATTGAAACGAATTCATATATACTTTACAAATCAACGTTTAAAAATACATTTTAATTTTAAAATAACGCAATATATGTGATATGAACTTCAGAATTTTAAAAATATTTTTACTCATCTAAAAAATTCCTTCGGCCTGTTATGTAGAAGGATTAAGAGCATATTCTGCTTATAAATCTTAAAAATAATACTGTGTGTAGTATAAAAAATACGTGAATGAAGTTAATACATGGAAACAATACAATAGATACAATGGATTCAATATTTTATATCAATCAAGATTTGTCACATACCGTAGTTAATTTGTGTCTTATTCTTCTTCTCATTTTTTTTAAATATGAACTTAACACAACTAAATTAATACTGAGAGCAAAGTAAAAACTAATATAAACTATCAAGAGAGAAAGAAAATGGAAGAAAATTTAGCTTTCATGGATAGTGTCGTGGCTATTGAATATCTGGAATTAGAAGAGTCCAAGTGCAAAGCAACTGTTCAATAATGACAAAGATATGGAACAACAAAAGGCCACGTTCAACAAGAACGCTTTAAATTGGACATACATATGTGCAAGAAGAGGAAATTAATAAAAAAACGTAATCAAAACAATAATACACAAAAAGGTAAAATAACAATAATGAGCTGTGTAAGTTGTATGGTTTAGAACACTCTTATTTGAACATTTTTCTGAATTTCTACTGATTCATGAAATAAACGAATATTCTCAGTCCAAGGAACTTTCCAGAAATTGGATTGAAAAGAAATTGGTTCGCCGAACGTGAAACCATACTAAGAACGTTAGACTCCCCAGAAAGAAGTTTGATTATGTAAAATACGAACTGAGATTTTTATATTACCATTTTGAAAAATTAAATTTCGTGGAAATAGCTAGCAAGATGGAATATTGCCTAAATCTGTGTACAGAGACATATAAGTTATTATGGAGAATTTGCATTTCGCACAAAATGCTTAGTTTTTTTTTTACTTAAAACTCATTACAAATAATATTTTTACTCACAAATATCGTATTATTACAAGAATAAGTACACTGTGTAAATAAATTCGTAATATAAAATGTTGTAATTATTTGTTCATTTGTACTGAAATTAAATTGATAATAATGGTTTTTTTCTGGTTGATCGCTATGTACAAGCATTATCTGTCCCCAATTTTTAAACGGTCGTATAACGTTCAATATCACTTATATCACTCGTCTATTTTTGTTTGGTTGGAAGATATATGATCTTTGTAATAAGTTAGAAATTTTAGGGCACGCATATGTTTTATACAAGAAGTTTAAATATATTTAAATATATATACATATATATATATATATAAATATATATATATATATATATATATATATATATATATATATATATATATATATATATATATATATATTTATATATATATATATATATATATATATATATATATATGTATATTATATATATATATATATATATATATATATATATATATATATATATATATATATATATATATATATATATATATATATATATATATGTACTAGATAATACCACGAATAGGTGAATTTTCAAAGAAAAATCTCTCCCATTTTCTTCAGCATAAATCTTCAGCCGAGGAAAGTGAGGTGGGTTTAGTTATAATTGCGTTCCCTCGGAATACCTTTTTCGTGGTACACAAGGCTTTAATATAGGACGAAATATATTACACTGCCTCAGGCTGTGTATTGTAACGAAATTGTTTTTTTTATACATACTTAAATTTTGTAAATAAAAATGACATCATATATACTGATCAAATTATTTGTTGCCCACGTACATGCTTTTTTCTATAAACGAGAATATTATTAACATAGAACTTTAAAAGTGAAAATAAAACATTTATTAATAAAATTATCTCCTTTGCTCATATTATGTCTAGGACAATCTATGAACCTCTATTAAGAACCTACGTTAGTGTAGATAATAAACATAAAATAAATTTTACTACTTGACTTCCATTTCTAAAAACACAGACTGTATTAAGATATGTTAAAAATATAAGTTTCTAGTAAATTAACTATGTTATTAATAAATAAATAAAAAAAATCCCGGAAAAATACTGTAATGTTTCGACTAAAATTGGGAGCTCTTTTTATAAAAATAAAGTATGTATTTGCATTACCATTGCAAGTACTATGACTAAAGAATAAAGTGATAGTCATCCATATATTTGCTTGACGATGATGATGATGTCGGGACAACTCTATCCACGATGATCCTTCTTAATTTTTAATAAAGTCATTTTTTAATAGTGAAATTCTCAATCATCTGCATGTGCAAGTTTAAGTACCGTAGAACTGGGCTACTTGAACTTTGATGTGTTACTTGAGCTCAGTACAAAAAAGATTTAAATCTGTATTTGGTCTACAATAATGAACTTTTCGACATGATTAATTATTTCCCTGACAAGTGACACTTATTGTCACGATACTTCGATCGATACCACGATCTAAATAAAAAAATTATACTGGGCTCAAGTAACACATCAAAGTTCAAGTAGCCCCGTTCTACGGTACCTACAATGATTAAGGTATCCATGGATAGTCTCTCATAGATTTAAACTTTATAAAATGAAATAACTTTGTTATAACCACTTTTTTATTAATACAATTTAACCTACCGGTTTCAAGAAGAACCATGTCATCATCAGGGTTTATATTACTTCAAAAACATTAAAATACTCTCACCAAAAAACTTCCACTCACTCCGTAAAAATCCTCAAAAAAAAACAAAACTTTATGAAATGAAATAACAAAGTTGTTTTATTTTATAAAGTTTATAAAATGTGCCACAAAGTATCTGCGGAAAACATTCAAGAAATTTCATAGATTTGTTGGTGAATTTATTAAACATAAATCCACTAATTAAATGACGCCATGATATCTCTATCCACAATGATCCTTCTTCAGGTTGAAAAGGGTTTCCGTCGTTAGCAAGCTCTCGAGTTTTGCGGCGTTCGCTTAATGTAATAATGCAAGCATTCAAATGCGGTAGGCACATAATACCCGAGCTACTTTTATTTACGATTTCACTTTGACAATCTCAATTTTTCCCGCTTTAACGACGTCTCGTTCCCGCCAAAGCCTTGCCGCCGTCCCACCCCCGAGTGGGTAAGGGATGGCTATATTTCACTCAAAGCCCTCTAGAGTTGGACTGTTAAACTTAAGCCGAGACATGAGCCAACGTGGAAATGGAAATTTTATATTTTTTGTGATATGAAGTATAAAGCACCTATACATACATCTAAACATGCGTCTTTATGCGAAATGTAATAAGAAAACTTCCATTCCTATTTGGAAGAGGCGGGAAATGTTTCATTTATTAAAAAATGGTAGATGAAAGCAATTTCGTCTAGCGACTCGAGTAGGCGACTTCAAGAATGTTTTATTACGAATATCAAGGATACAAATTTCTTCATATTATTTTCTTAAATGCACTCTTCAAGACTTTTAACGTTAGAATATAACGTCAGCGTTTTTATTGACCTTCTTCTTCTTCTTACAAGGTACCGGCCTTGTGTCTTGTTTTGAGAATGAGTTGATTCCCAGCTGTCAATCCATCTCTTTGGTGGTCTGCCCGGGGGTCGTCTATCTTAGGGTTGGTCGTCCAGTGAAATGTGGCGGAGTCTGGACGATTCCCTCTCCTTGCATGCGCATACCATTGTCTTCTTCGTTGTTTTCCTCGCCTTACTTTATTATGATATATCTTTATTGGTGAAATATATAATATTAGAAAAAGGTACAATATTATGTAACTTCTGTGTATGTTTTTGCATTAATACTTCATAAAATACGCAGCTAGCTTTTGTCCTATTTTGGCAGAAACTGTTTGAACATAAACCTTCCCAGTTTATTTTTTTTTGTTTAATATAATATTTAAATATGGTTAAAACATTGAGTTTTAGAGTTTACAAAGTTTTATAATTACTTCAAAAAAAAAACAAAAAAATCGTGACGATTGTTTCAAATGTTTCATTTTCATTTTTTTTTGTTTTTTAAATTAACCCACAAAATCAGTGTTTGATTTTAATATTTAAATATAAATTATGGAGTTCTACAACTTAAACGCCAAATCAATAAATAACCTTTGATAATGTTAAAAACTAAAAATTTCAAAACGTTAATCAAGACAATTTTACTGCTTAGCCATAGAAACATCGTGAGAGCGATTAACAAAACATTATGGTATGTATGAATTTCTTAAAGAAACATTCGAGAAACTTGGCGTTTTTATAGTTCCGCTTTTTGTCCGACACTTCACCGCTAAGTCGATAACAAATAATTAAGTGTTGAAAGCTCCGCGAACGCCGACTTGAGTAAATAGCTTAACAAGTTATTTACTTAACTTCGCCGAGGCTGACTCGGGAAACCAATTAACCCCTCGGTCCCCGTTCGGCTCTAAGTGCCCCAAAGAGGAAACTGACAATTTGTAACGACGGAACAGAAAGACTCAAGTCGGCTTTTCGCGGTAGCAAATTGTCCATTAGGAAATTATTCCTTAGAAGAGAAATATCTTATTTTCTTTCTCATTATTTTTAATATTTATAAATCCGTCATTCCGCCTCCAGGGCCTCTTTTCGGGGCTGTTTAAGAAACGTTTACAGTAATAAGTAATTGTAATTCTGGATGTATTAAAACGTTTCTCTTCTCCTTGTTGTATTTATTATAAAAGAACATGTGTATTTATTACACTCTCCGTTAAGTAGGTAGGTACTTTTTTCATTTACATCTTCGTGTATTACATTTGATTAAACATTAAATAATTCACCATGATTATGATACAATTAGGTTAGGTTAGGTTAGGTTGTTATTGTTAAGTTGGTATTTATTCTCAATTACGGCTTATTCCTAAAATGGAATTTTATATATGTAGGATGACATTATACCTACCAGTGACTTTCATTTATAATTATTCATAGAAGTTATAGTCCAATTATAATAGTTAAATTAGAAATGACTATAAATATATACATATTTGACCTCACATCCAAAATGCAATATCTGTACGAACAAAAATATAAATTTTCATCTGCACAAATCCTTTAAAGTTTTTCACTGTTTGATTTGAAATTTTGCAACAACGCGTTGTTGCAACGTTGCAACGTTGCATTTGCAACAATGGCAGAAGACAACCAACTGTTGAACTTAATAGAAATACATGTAATTCTAAAACATTTGTCATGGTGGACAGCGTTTTTCTTGTCGCCTGCGTCAACGTCTTTGATTGCATTGTTTTTTCATTGCATTGTGAATTTAAACGTATTATAAATGTGTGTTATTTCCTTTTTTCCATATATCGAGACTGACCCAGAGTGGCGCATACAGTCTGTTTACAGTTGTTTTCCCTCTAGTTTTTTTTCAATTATTTATTTGGCAGTATAAATAATTTTTTTTTAAAAACTAGAGGTAAAATAACTGTGCTGTGCTTTAGCTGGGTACAGCTAGTTAAAGTAAGATAAGGTTAGGTTAGATTAGGTTAGATCCAACCTTACTTGACCTAGAAAGCCAGAAAGACCCATACAATTTTAGTATGTCACATAATTAGGGAATATTTGAACGATATTAAGACGTTTTCCTTTGAACCGTTTGTGTAGTAAGAGCACCGCAGTATTTCACGACAATCTCCCTCCACCTGTTGAAGATATAATTAATTTAATTTTTAAGGCGGCAAAGAATCGCAACTCAAAAGAACCATCGTGGGTCGCCTTTGGCAAACTCTGTTCTGTTTAAGGAACCTAATGAATGCTATTCAGAGAGAAAAGTGTTCGAATGAGGTTCCGAGAATCAAATAAAACTCCACGGAAGTGATAATTTTATTCTAATTAAGTACCTACTTTTTTTTATAAACTTAAAATACTTAGATTTACATACAATGGAACGTTTTTTTTTACTGTTTTTTGCATGATGAAATTTTAACTTCTTGTAAGTTCTAAATATAAAATAATTAAAATTATCAAAATTTAATATATGTGTATATTTTTTTATTTAAAAAAATATATATATTTCCGAAAACATCACTATCAGTAACTTTTAAAGTTCATAATTTAGTAGTATTATATATTATGGAGTAGTTAATAGTTTTTTATTAAAATAAGATACCTAGGTTTGCGTCTAGTGTGTATTGGTTAGGTTAGGTTAAGTAAGATTGATTTTGTTGGTTGGTTACCCTATGGTACAATTTTCTCAAATTATTTTAGTGTTTTTTCAGTCTAATATTTATTAAATATTATCTTGGACTGGAACTTAGAGCGCAGGGTTGATCCCGTTGCCTTGCCATGCGATTAACGATCAAAATGAGTTTGTCGATACGATACAGTGCCCTAAGTGCCATTGAGTGGATATAAAGGTCACAAGAAGAATAATAGATATTACTAGTACAACAAAATATATTTTATTAATAAACTTAATATGGCAAGTAGGATAAAGTTATTATTCTTTTTTTTTCAAATATTAATAAAATATCATTTTTATTTGTTTGTAGAATTTTTATTTAACTGTTAATACATATAATCATGATTTAATGTATTTTGTACATTAAAAGCATTGATAAATTAAGCGCCCTTGAGGTATTTTTTTACGAAAATTTCGCTATATAAGTTATCCAATTTTAATATTATTATTATTAACTTTGTGGTATGGTAATAAAACACTCTCCTTACCATCCATTGTTTACTTTGTGTAATACCATTTTTTTAAGTGGTATTACACAAAGTAAACAATTGATGGTAAGGAGAGTTTTTTTTTAAGTGGTATTACACAAAGTAAACAATAGATGGTAAGGAGAGTGTTTCATGATTTAACTGTTCATATATTCACTAACTATAAATTAAATTATTTCAAGATTTTTCCCGATATAATATGATACGTATTTTGTGATACAGATTAAGCCTCAGGTTATTTTAATTAAAGATACTTAAAAAGGATAAAGATTTTTTAAGATAAAGATCACAATTCATGTATTAAATTTATTGCTATTAACAAAAAAATCAGCACAAAAGCATGTACACATTTAGCAGAAAAAACGTCCATAAAACTGCCATTATTGCAATTTGGACGTTCTGTAAGCTACTACTTGTATAATAAACTATAAAAAAACGAACTTTTTTAAACTCCCGAGGGCTTCCGTCTGGCACAAAGGAAGCGACCATTTTCCCTTGTTTACGTCAGCATTATGTATTACGTATTATCCTTACACATCTCCTAGACATCGTAATTTTTCATGAATAATGAGAGATATATTTCATTTTAAATAATCACGGAAAATAGACAGCACGGAGGGTCACCTCCCGCGTTTCGGCAAAGCCTTTTGTTTAGCCTTTTGCGATATTTCGAATATTTCGACGTCTTTCAGATTTTTTGCCAATTATTTTTAATGAGCGTTGGATGTCACTCATTTCGATGGCCTCTTGAACACAATAAATAAATAATGTTCGTTCAAATCATTAAATACTATTTTTAAAGGTTTGTTTCCATTTTAAATGGAAGAAAAATATTTTTCATACATTCACTGACGTCATAAATTTATTAGAAATTTCCAAAATGATTTATTTTATCTTGAGAAAAATATCGAGGCATATTTATTTGTAACAAAATGTCATATTATTAACATCTTTTATTAGATGTAAATTTTCTGCAAATTTTTCTTTTTCAATTAATATTTTCTTGAAGTAAAACAGAATTTTGTTAAAGTCAATAAAAGGGTATTCAATTAAAATTGCTATTATTTAAAAGAGTATATTCTGAATAGGTTTTGGTTACTATATTTAAAAAAAATATTTAAATAATGTTTTACTAGGTAAATTGCTATTAGTTTTTTCAGTCACATTATGGTAAAACTTATTCTTTGTTAATTTATGTTTTACTAAGTATATACCACTATTTACATATTAAATTATACTTATAAAAAGTTTTGAGTGAACCATTTACACACTCAAAACTACACAATTTTTTTTGTGTAGTTTTGAGTGTGTAAATGGCGCTATGGTGGTGAAGGGTAGTATTGTTTGCATGCTGTGTTAGTGATTGTCCTGACGAAGAGACGGGTACGTCTCGAAACCGGTAGACGTAAAAATCTCAGTGAGTGGTTATATACTAATTTTATTAACATTTTCGTAAAAAAAAAATAAGTACTTATAAAAAGTAGTTAAATCACTTATTGATACTCCAGCACCCGATCGCCAATTGCAGGACCCTATTGGACCTGCATGGGTGCATAACGTAATAAGCAAATTAACCAATGTATTACATATAATTGCACGCATTGCAGTGTAAAATATGCCCTTTTCCATTCAAATTGTTAATTGTGAAATAATCGGTGATTTCCTTTAGAAATAATTTCCTTTATCGCAAATATTATGTTAATTTGGAAAGTAAATTGGATATGTAAAAGTGCGTAACAACTTAAAGAGCGTATTGCGATATTTGCAGTGAAAATTCGTGCTTATCCGAAGATCAGTTTATTTTGCATTGTCTGCGCAAGCAGGCATGATACTTATGCACAAGGCCACCCATTAACGCTGAAATATCATAAAAATTAACGAGGCGCTTTGTTAATTAATTTAAAAACGATTTTTGAAATGCAATATATATATTATTTATCAGACAATTAATTTTTCACTCTACAGATGATATATCAATGAATCGAGATGAAGCGTATATCGTTTTTTTTACGAAAAAAGATGTAAGTCTGCTCAAGTGATCACTTTATACACTTGTGTAAGATTCACCATTCCGCCCATTATTGAACATACATATTGTATCCCTTCTTGAAAGGTGTTTATATGCACCATTGCTAGATTCCTTTCGTGAAACGTCAGATGGCAATTTATGCCAAGATGAGAAATCTTTATTATACTAGAAATATATATTTCAATAACAATAAAAAAACTATAGTAATGATACTTTTAACAGTCAATAAAAAATAATAAACTACATTTATTCAAATTATCTTCCATCTTATTAAAAGCAATAAAAAATGAAAGAGTGGATGTATGTAACCAATTAAAAATTATTAATACACCATAATTATGGTAATAAATGAACAATTGTGGCAGTAATCATATATGTCTCAACGCCCCATAATTGGTAATGAATGTTCCTTGAGTGGCAACCTTTAATTTGCTGATGAAAATATGGCTGCATAGAATAAAAGTGACAAGTTGATAACTAGGCACGATTCGTAACGAAATAACAGATATTAAAATCATATTCTTTACAAAATCGGTGAACTGGAGCCTTTGCACCAATTAAACACGTATAAAATATTAGCTGTGAAATTCGTGAACTTTACCAATCTGTATTCCAAACGCTACAACAATAATACACATTTTCGTAACAGCATCATATTTTTGAACTTTTAAAAAATCGTTTAACAATTTTCTATTAGCCTAGTTTACTTTTTTTTATTTAAATAGAACTGTGAGTATGGTCAAGCATCATACTACATCCAACCATACAGTATTTTGTGCTCAAAAATATAATAAAATAACAATTATAATAAAATCGGTATATTTTAAACACACTTTTATTGTAAAATTTTCCAGTGATGCTAATAATTAAGATTTGGGTTAACATACTATGATTTTACAATATATTGTATTCAAATGGTTAGTTAAGCACACTTAATTCAGTGTTTTATGCACATGGTGCTATTTAAATTATCCAAAATTATCATTTTTATTATTAACTGAATTGGTTTTACTCAATAAGTTCGTAGGATGACTGGCAAAACTTCTTTAGTTGGGAGTAATTACTTCATTAATTATTTCTTCATATACTTCGATAACGCAATATCAATAATAATTATTATTTCTTTCTCAGAGTAATCGATGAATAAAATACCAAGCTCTTCCTAAAATGCGAAGGCTAAAATCTTATCACGTGATATTTGCGTCTTTGATCGTTTTGTCGTCTTTCGCTGGTTGCTGTCCACTCGATTGACTGCCTATTAGGCTCCGGAGTATAGTGATAGTTCAATATTTTATCAATAAAATCTTTAATTAAACTGAGACAATATCAAACAGCTTTCTGAATTGTCGACGCGTTATTTGATGGACTGTGAGTATAGTTGGGTAGACACTCGACCGCGAATCTGGCGTCACGGGTTCGATTCCGCAAAATTCGTTCAAGAAAGAGTTGTTTTCAATTATGGGTGTTTGTGACATGTTTTTCACATTTAATAAATTAATAATAAAACCCTTATCCGCACCCCAATGGTGCATAGGGCACTGCGTCATATAAACGCAGTGTTATCTTGATAGTTTACACATGAAGGAAAGGTGATCAGCCCTCCGCTTCAGGTACCAGTCCAGGGTAATATTGAATAAATATAACAGTCAAAAAATCACTAATATTTATTTTACCCTCCTTGGGAATCGAACCCGGGACCTCCAGAACGGTAGCCGAGCGTGCTGACCATTACACTACGGAGGCGGACGTACACATTTACCATTCCTATTTTTATTATCCTACCAGCAGACAAGTCTCAAAGAGTAGAGGCTTTACGAGTTATATATTATAAATTATACATTACTTTTAAAAAAATCAGAGGTATCAGCTATCTTATGCAAATTCAAATTACAATTGGCCAAAACTAATTTGGACTTTTCTGTAATCCTAAAAAATTATCGAGTGATGAATCATGTCATTATTTTATTTATAATATTAATTAAATCTACTTTTATAATCGTGTGTGCTTTAGATAACCTTAATCTATCGTGTTATATGCAATAAACTCAATTAAAAAACTTGTTTCATCTCATCCTAAGTGCATATACAACCAACTATAATAAATATTATGGTATCTAGTTATATGAAATTTATGCATCTCAAATCGCAGATCCACTCCGAAGTAATTGAGTAATAATGGACATTGATAATAAAGTAACAAACATTTTATAGACAAACGATTGATAATTTATTAATTTTAACACCGGATGCATTTACGACATACTAATTGAAAAAACTTATCGTGTAGAAAAAAAATGAGAGGATGAAGACGTTATAATTGGTTGAATTCCATAATTTATATCGCACTACCAATGCCCCGGGCTCGCTAAATAATTCAACACGAATTAAAACATAAAGAAACTAACACGCACCTTGCGCACGACAAACTATAAAATTTTACGAGGTTTCGTGTACGGCCTGGCTTAGTGATGTGCGTGGAGGTGTATTGTAAGGCGAGGTGAGAACCGTCCCTAAACAAAAGGCCAGAAAACCTGCGGTTTATAAATTAACACATCCAATTACATTCGAAATCCAAATATATAGTTTTACTGTATGCCAGAGTACTCAAACCATGAACAATTAAATCATTATTTAAAAAAAATATTAAGTAATTAGTTTATTTATTCATATTTTTATATTCCCGTGTTATTGTTTATTTAGTTATAGACAATGGTAAGGTTCTTTGTCTATGTAGAAATGTGTAAATGTTTGTATGTACCAATATCACTAGTCTGTTTTTGCCCGCCAATGTACTTTTTTCTTTTATGTACATGAAGTTTTAAAATAAATAAAAATATATATTTAAATATCAGTTTCATTTGAGTTTTTTTTAGTGTGTTTATTTCTTATTTTATATTTTAATTTAAATTTTTTCACTTAACACTGATTTACAATTTTTTTTATTTTAAAATTTACAAAAAGGCTTGCACACTTCACCGCGTGATTTAGAATAAAGATGTATAAAGTCAATTAAAAATTATAACTCTTTTTTTCATTTCTGGCGCAGTTGACATGATTACTGAATATTATTTTTTGGGAGAAATATTTGTATTCCTTATTATATGGTAACAATAATTTTTATTCCGACTTATCTAAGTAGTGGGTATATACTTAGCCAAATTTAATTTTCAACTGGTATTAAAATATTAATAATATTAATAACAGTTTTACATTTTTTTAAAGCGTTTAAATATTATAGATGATATGAGAAGATCAACTCGCTGAAATTACAGCACTGCGCTCCATTGTCCAGCCACTTGTCCAGCCCCTATCAGAGCTCCAGGAGAAGTATTATGATGAGGTTGTAGTTCTTTATCAGCCTCTTCCAAAAGCCTGTCACTCAATGTATCTTTATATTCACAAATAATTAAATTTCATACAATTTTATGGACATAGACGGCCCATTGTTGAAATAGTAGTATTATCAAGTTATACTAATCACTTTAGTATGAAGTTTAGGTATTACATTGCAACGCTGTTACATAACATCACGCATAATAACACCTTCCATTATATTTTCTTTCAAATTATTTAATTTCTTCGATAGTATTTGTTACGCCCGAGTTTGAAAAAATCAATAAAACAGATTTATTTTATTTTAAAACATCTCATCTCATCATGTTAAATGGATACGTTAAAATGAATATAAAAATTACTGAAAATTAAAAATTACCCAGTTTTTATATATTTATGCGGAAACAATTTTTTTTTCAAATACCAATAAAAATGCCTTCTATTAAAAGTAGCTTCAATAACCCAAAAGAAAATCAAGTTCAACATTTAATAAAACGTAAAAAAAATAGACCCATATTTGGCCACATCTGTTACAATTTGAAAATTAGCATATCCGAGCGCCAAATAAACATATTTTATATAATCAAGGATAATAAACATAAGAAAAGGGAGCGAAGTATTTAATACATGCTTCCGACAATTAAACTGAATTTCATTACCGAAAATCCCTTAATATTCATTCTATTATTAGGTCTTCTGAAAGCATTGTTCGTAGTATTCAAGATAAAAGCAAAATAATACGACAGCTTACGTAGTAAAATGATGCAATCTTTGATGGTAAATGGTTTGATAAAACCCATAATTTGTAGCGGAATACCACAACTAAATAACCTTACTAATAGTGTCCACTTTCAACTCCTTGGAAAACAATGAGAATATTTTTTTAAACATAATTAAATACTTAGGTAATTTTCTGATTATGTGATCGAAGCATAGATAAAGGTAGACCTTCTAGAATTATGTGCGCTTTCCAGACCTAAGATGTTATCAAGGCATGCAATATAATCATTGTACGAGTATCTATCTATTAGATGGTCGATCAATTAAAATACTAAAGTATAGATAAAACGTTACGTTAGTTACGTAATTACTTGGATGGGGCACTTACAGCATGATATACAAGTCAAAATTATTATCCCATGAAACTAATATATATTACGTAAACATTAATGGCCATTAAATAAAGTAATAAATTTGATCTTTCGAATTTAAGATAAATGTCAATATATGAATAAAAATATGACAATATATGAGTAGTAATAATCTAGTACAAGAATTATGTGAGACACACTGTTTAATAATATTATATTACAGATGAATATTTTTCATACGGTTATTTGAGTGTACATCTTTTATTTTTATTTTCATTCATTGATTCGGTCATCTTATGATAATATTCATCAATTTTTAGTTTAAATTTTACATTAAAAATATGTATCATTATTTCTAAATACATATATCCCCAAATCACTTATACTGCATTATCTATGTTAAAAACAAATACACATACTGAAAGCGGCCGCTTTCTTACGTTTTTTTATTTATTTGTGTTTCTATGGATAACATACTTAAATTAAAATCAAAAAGTTTTCATTCTGAAATAAAAATCAGTATAAAGGTTTTCTGAATTTTAATTTAAGTAAAACATTATTAAGAGTTAAGAGAATCATATTTTTTGGCCAATTTTATTGAAAATGTTAATTTTCAAATCATACAGAATATTTTAGTATGTTTTCTTGTGTAGCCAGCCAAAAAAATTGTATATCGTAGAAAATAAAGTTAAGTTATTTTTCTAATGATAGTGGACATTGAAAATAGTTATTATACCATTAAAATTACATTTTCTTAAAAATGTATATTAGTTTTTTTTTGTTTCAATGGCAATATACTTATTTTTGCACCCGATAAAATAAAGGCGTTGTAATAAGTAAGTTTACCTGTATATTATGAATACAAAGCGACAAAAAATTGAGATGTCGATAAAGCAGGTGTCATTTTTATCGATTCGTCGCACGAATGAATTCAAGCAGCGTCGCGCCTTTATTCATACTATTACTAAACTACCCCTGAATTTAGAAAAAAACAGCATCCGTCTCAACTTTTTCACACTAACTAACAATCCAACTTGAGATAGTTATATACGCATTTTATATGACTTGATCTTGTATTCTGTTTATGGTTTCCTGTTATCGACAAAAATATATTTTAGGCGAGAAACACCGGTAACTCGCTTCCGTTGTTTTAATGAAGGCATAAAATTGTAAGAAATTAATAAATTTTGAAATTTGATAACAAGATGAAAAATAAATTATTCTAATTAATTTTATTAGGTTTTTAAGTGACAACAGCTGTGAGTGTTATTTTCGTTTATATTATTAATATGTTTAAAAAAATGGACAGTCAATATGTTTCATATGAAAATGTTTGTGACAAAATGGACAGTCAATATGTTTCATATAAAAATGGTGATTTCAATCAAAATTAGGGCGGTGAAGTATATTAAATACATAATTTGTAAACCCCATGGTAGACGACTCCCGGGCAGACCACCAAAGAGATGGGCCGATAGCTGGGAATCGACGTCGCAGGAGGCTAATCCCTCTTAAAAACAGGCCGCAAGGCCTATAATAAGAAAAAGAGGAATTTGTAAACTTTTAAAAATAAAAAACCAAACTTTTTTTGCAAGCACATTTATTTAGCTCTGTTTCCCTAATCATTTAAAATAAATACCTTGTCTTCTTTAGGAATGAATGCATACTGAAGTATATAACTATCCATCCCTGAAGATAGTGCATATTTATACCTTCTGAGGACAATGTATTTGTCGAAACCGGTTAGAGAAACTGTGTGAAGTAAGAGTGTTAAAAATAAAGTTTGAGCTTTATTAAAGCACCACGTCAAATTTACAAGATAATAAATTGATATTAAAATTACATAACGATTAAGTAATCAGTCCTGCGCTTCAGATTTTTATGTTTAAGAATGGCATACATTTTAAGGGATACAGATGATGTAAAAGAAAAAGCAAAGAAGATTCTTTACAACATTTTGAGTGTGTCCAAATACTTGTTTGCATCTTAACATAGATGAAGAAGAATACATAAGTATAAAAATACTTCCATATTCTTCTTTATCTATATTGAGAGATTTAAACAAAATGTAAAGTAGATTCCGCTCTATGGGGAAGAAAATAGAGAATTAATAAAAGGTAAGGAAAGGAAAACGAACTATGTATATACTATCCACGCCACTAAAGGTTGCATACCAGCATTAATACTAGGTTGAGTAATATACACATTGCCAATAGTTCCTTGAGGTCAAACCTGTGAACATGAAAATATTCCATTTTGGTATTTTATCAGATATTCGTTTCAATAATGCATTTTAAAAAAGCACTTAAAATTCATTACCTTAAAACGACGATTTTAATTTTAAAAAAATTGTAGATGTGATATTATATAATAAATTTAATATATTAACTTTATTTCTTTATTTTGTTTTTTATTTTTATTTGAATTTTTTATTTTAATTTATTTTCCGTTTATCCTCCAATCAGTCGTTCTTATGGGACATTTCACGTGTTCAATCGTCACACTCGGGACACTCACCCCCTAGCCTTTAAATTGTCATCCCCTTTCCAAACGCATAAAAATACAAATCAACTGACATTTCTAGTCACTAAGTTCAACGTGATCTAGGTCTGAGACTTTAACATTTTTCTTATCTCTCATCTACTAAAGTATTTGTTTAGTATCGGCTTGCATATATTAAAATATATTATTTCTGGGCTAGGTCTCGTGGTTTATTAAATAAGTCGTATTTTAGGCTTTATTCTGACATAAATGACTCAATTCCGTGGCTTTGTTTGTAAGTAGCATGTTTGAAATGTTTGAACATATGTTCCGTTTTATAATCGTTATTTTTTAACACGGCATGTTAATTACTCTACGTCAAGTTAAAAACTTTTGATTATGTATTTAATACTACCGCTTTCATTAAGGTTTAGAATAAAGTGTATGTTTAAACGCGTGATATAATTTTATTTATTTGGTTTAAAATAAGGTTTTCTTCCAGTGGCAACCAAATACGTACCTACACATCGACGCGCCCTACGTAAAGTGCTCTAACAACATTTTTGAGATATTTGGTGTATGTTATCAACTGACTGTTATCTACAAATACAAGCAAACAAAAACATAAATAAAATAAGTTACGCCTAGTTTCCAGGTGTATAAGACGCTATCTACATTTAATTTTCGAAAAGAACTGAACTCCTAAAACGCTAGCTACTTAATTCTGACAAAGCATAAAGTTTTAAAACGATCGAATACATTAATTTATCGTGTTATTAATGTGTAATACTATTATAAAATTTCAGATAAAACTGTTGATTAATGAAGAAAATACGTTGAAAAAATCTTCTAAGCTCTCTTTTGTAAAGTAACAGATTTGAAGATAGAGTACTTTACCTAGGGGCCGTCGATATATAAACTTTTTATATCTTACAAACGTATAAAAGCACTTATTTGAAATATTTCTAACATCTAAGTCTTCATTCGCCAACAATTAATTTACTGATGATAATAATAAAACTTGTATGCGACCCATCATGACATATCGCTCACTCCTTTCAAGAACGTCATAAATCAAAAAACTTGGTTTTTCAGGAGAACGTTTTTAAAGTTTAAAAATATAATACAATGTTTTAAAAATAAATATCATGCCACTTATTGAACTTTTTACTGTGCAACAGATCTTTTTAGAAAAAACCTGAAGGTTTTTTCTCCATTTGAAAAATATTTAGTACATTTAAAAAAATAATAAAACAATACCTTTTCTTTTAAATGCAAAAACGACACTTTCTGCCCTGTAGCGGGTAAATATTAAGTTAAAAATATGCCGCTTTTGCTGGGATATAGTACATTTTCTGGGTATTCCGAAAACATGCACAACTGAAAATTGACAATTTTTGATTTATGACGTTCTTGAAAGGAGTGAGCGATATGGGATGTGCAGGCGAACACAACAGTTACAAAAAACGCGCTAAGAGTGTCAGAAATAAAGACTCTAAGGAGCAAAGGTAAAAAAAAAATATATAGAATTCAGGGTAGGTCTATTGATTTGACTAAGAACTGTGTGTTTATATATTTTTCGTCCCTAAAAAACCCTAGTTTCATTTGTGAAGACCTTCCATATTTCTTCCAAGAATTGTCACAGGTTTCCAATGTACTTATATTTATTTTTTGCGTTCGAGCATGGCCGCTAGTTCCGCGTCGATCCGTAGGGGTGCGTTATAGGGTGGGATAAGGGAGGGAGTGAGACGGACAATCCCTCAGAGGTTTAGTACGAGGGGTGGTGTGTGGGAGTGGGATAGAAGAAGTGTGCCACCCTCCCTTAAGCCACGCAGTAGGGTGGAAAGGGAGGGTAGTGTCGCGAGGGTGATATTTTCCCGAAGATGTACCTAAAAAGATTCGTTTTATTGTGTTCGTATTCTGAAGTTTTGTCAATAATTTCACGTAAATGAAAACCAGTTTTATCGGGTAAAAGTTTAAGGTAATGTATTCAAGAACGCAACGAATAATAATTTATTTTTCGGAACCACATTCTTCTTGTTGTATAAATAGTACATCAGTCTTTTCAAAAAATCCGGGAGAGCTTTTTAAATGTGTTAATATGTAACACGTGTTTTTTTTAACTTTTCCGATTATGTTTCTATAAACGCAAGCATGTTATACTTCCTTGTATTTCCTGTATTAAAAACAAGTTTCATTGTTGAAACATACATAATATAATATTATATTGTATTGTTAATAATAATAATAATTGTGTTGTTAATATAAATATATATATATATATATATATATATATATATATATATATATATATATATATATATATATATATATATATATATATATATATATATATAAATATATATATATATATATATATATATATATATATATATATATATATATATATATATATATATATATATATATATATATATATATATATATATATATATATATATATATATATATATATATATATATATGTAAATAAATTTATAAAGTAAATAACATATATGAATACTTGGGTTATTTAAATTCATAAGATAACATAAAATAATTTTAAGAAGCAAAAAGCTTCTTGAAGGCACTGATCTTAAATTTTCAAAGGCAATAAGATCAACCGTTTAACCGCATATTTATCTTGTGAACATTGGCGTGAAAGTCTTCAGTAATTACAAGCAAATAACTTCTCGAATCACACCCCCTGCGTTCATCCCCCTGCAGCATTTTAATAAGAGGGATGATTAGCACTGTCACTACTAACCTTAATTTCGCCAGGGAAGCAGAACAGTGGAAGAGTAATAGATACTTCGACACCTCCTTCGCCGGGACTTTTTTGTCTCTTTTCTCTCGCTTAATTGGGAATTTGTTTTATTCGCTTGATTTGACACGACTGCACTTTTGTTAGACTCCCCTCGAATGGATCTTAAGAAATTGGTTTCCCCTATTCGAAATACTCTTTGTGGAAATGACGTTGTCTTTCTCAATTAGTGACATGAAATAAACGTTTTAAACGCGAAGCGTTTACCTGTCACCAATTAAATAACAATTATTTATTTTCCACCCCCAAAACACTGAAAGACATAAGTAAGCTTTTTCTTGTTTATTTTCTAGTAGACTATTTAAAAAAAACACTCGTAGACTGTACAGTAAAAATAAACATTTTGGTATACCTAGCAATTTGTCCGAAAACTCATCATTTGGAAGCAATATTTAAAATATTTTTACGCCATTTGAAATGTCGTTTTTACCTCGAGGTACACATTATACAAAAGTTTGTATATAAACGAGTATGCTATCCAAAGTCCCCTAGTTACTCTTGCCTTTCTCCATTTTCTCTTCACATACTATTTTTAATCTCCTTTCGCATATAGCAAGAATATCCTTCTTCCTGAGCTTCTTCTCTTCCGTCATCTGTTTCCTATCAAAGATGTTTCACTCCAGGATCCAAAAAATGGAAAGCAAAACTGAACTCCGTGTCCTAGGATAAGTTGCAAATAGTGGGTTAAAAAAATACTTAGCGCATACAACCCCTTGTAATTTCGATGTACAAAATTTTTGATTATAAAAAAATCAAAGCGAAACCAGTCTGATGATGTCGATGATTCAACTGAGTGTTTGTCAACAGTTTAACGAAAATCAAAGTAATAAAACCTTAAAACATTTTTTTACTTACATTTGTTTATTTTCAAAGTATGTTCAGATGGTTTAAACATGTAAATAATTGAGTGAGGAAAGAACGGTAAAATAATTTATCATGCAAATGTACATAGTTAGAAACATAGCCAGAGGAAGACCGACCAAAACGTAGCATGATCAAGTTTTTCAAATACTTTAAAGTATAGTCCGAATAATCGCTTTGAGTAAGTTTGAGGAAATGAATTAATGTGGAAGAGGCGAAGAATGTTTGCGAAAACAGAGTGATTTAACGTTTTATTCTCTCCGCGTACTTCTGCGGGAAAGCGGCGTGATTGTTAATTAATTAGAAAGATATCATTTATTAATCGTGTTCCTTTTAATTCTCCCACTGACTGTATAAATCAAACTTCCTTTGCTTAAAAAAAACTATGAATCGAGAAAAAGTGGTTGAATCAAAATCGAATTGATTTCGACAAAGAGATGATAGTCAAAAATTTAATTGCATTTCTAATGTTTCTTTGTACAAAGCGAATGAATTCGCATCGCTTAAAACAAAGAAAACTGTTACGATTGAATTCTTTGTGAACAACATGTCTGCGCCAATAATACGAGCGGTCGAATGAACATATTTATAGTACAACGGCGCAACAATTTCGTATTCGAATTAGCTTAGCCCGAAAAAGGGAAAATAAAAATAAGACTGAAAACAAAATAAAGATGTACGAGAGTAATAATAATGGATAGACGCTGGAGAAGGCTTTGGGTTCACTGTACCATCAGTCCATGCATAATGCGTGGACCTGTGCGTCGATACATTGCAAAAGAAATATGTTTAACGTTCAAATTTCAAAGCGAGTACATAATTGCTATTGAGGCTAACTGTTTTTTTTCAATAAATTTGATTAATAATATATTCAAATGTTAAGAAACCAAATATTTCAATAACCATCATACAGATTTAAAACTATAAGATATTGAAATTCTAAATAATAAATTAAATGCCCTTTGAAAAATAAATGCACACACACACAAAATAAATAATAAATAAACACAAATATTTTACTTTTAATTGAATCGGCAGTCACCTTGTGGTAAAACCTATTTATTTTTAATTAAAGTTTTACCTTGTAAATACCACTATTTCTTAAAATCTACTGTGCTACGTGTTTCGATGCATTCCGCATCATTTTCAAACACCGTATTTACTAAGTAAAACTTAAATTAAAAGCAAATATTTTATCATTCATAGGTATAACAATAAACAATGAGTGTAAGTCTCTCTCCAAGCACAAGGAGCTAAGTCTGTTTGTTTTAGAGGAAGGAAGATTTGTTTAAAGAAGAAATGTCTAGCAAATTAATTCAATTAAAATACGTATTTCGAAATTAAGTATTCAAAAAAAATAATCTTGGTGATGCCTTTTGTACATTATTATCATAACCATTATTATCTTACAATGTTAAATATATTTTTCGATATATTGCCAAACTGACGAGGGTAGTTCACATTTGAGAAAACCTTTTTTAATTCGAGCAAACAATTCATAAAAAAATGCCATGAAATAAATAGAATATTGATTCATAACATTTCGATAGTTAAAAAATCTTTGTTTTATCCACTTAGAAGTGATTACATTTTTTGACATCTCAACATAGATGAAGAAGAATATAGAAGTCTGGGTATTTTATCACTTGACTAGCCTATGACAAGTCATATTCATTCAAAACCTTATCCGCACCACAATGGTGCATAGGGCACTGCATTATTTAAACATAATTATGACAAGTCATAAGTCCTGTAAATATCCAGACTTCCATATTCTTCATCATCTATGCCAAGGAGTTTAAAAAAATCAATTTTTTACAGAATTCCACATTTTTTTGCAACAATTTTGGTTACATTATCGAAAGAGCCTTTTATTTTAAGTATTTAAGAAGGCAGAGGGGTGTATCATTTTTATGGAAATTTAATATTTTGCTTTAAACAACTTTTATCTCATCAAATAAAGCAGCGGATATAAAAATACTGTTCACTATAACAAACAGAAAATGAATACTACTTTGAGTAAAATAAAAAAAGGACATGCAGATTTATCTAATATCATCAAAAAAGCATATCAGCGCATAGTTTCCACCCAATGCCGCTCAGAGGCGGCTTGGGGATTTGTTCGGAATAGAAATTGGTTTCTTGCAGCAACGGGATTACTTTTTCTTCCCCACATACACACACATCCACGGAGGGTGTGCACACTACGACAGACAACACTTTACGTACACGCAAACACCACCCCATAGTAGTTCCCTCACTGAGTCTACATACCAACTTTCTCGGCGCGAATCTCAATTTCTTTCTTTTACGTATCTTCTCTGTGTGGAAAACCTACGCAAAAGGTGCTCCACTAACATACAAAAATATATATTCATTTTTACAAACTTGCGAAATCAGAATTTATTATACCCATTTTAATTAACAGTCTCTAAGTTCTCGAAAGATATCATTATGATTTTTTATTGAACAGATTAGTTTCACACACATTCGTGAGTTTTTTAAATGCATTTAAAATTATTTTAATAATTTCATAATTAAAGTACATACTAGAATATCAAGTTCCGTTGTTAGAGCACCAGACCTACCTCTAGCAGTAATTCGCTTTGAGAGCTAAAAAAATCATGTTTTATTTTATCTTGAAATACGATTAATTAAAATTGTTATTACAAATTCATCTCTTTATTTGTTAAATAGTAATATATATAACAAATCAAATTATCCTTTTTTTAAATACTGCACAATTTTTTATGAGAAATAAAAATTTTAACCTCATTAATTTATCACTTTGTTGTATTTAATTATGTACTTTTTATTTAATTTTTTTTATTTCACTGAGTAACCGTGTTTGTGAGCAAGGATTTGGACACCCACAAAAGGTTGTGAATAAAATAACTGGGGTTAAATTAAAAGCTTCATAAAAAATTATGATCATGTTTTCATTTACACTTTGATATCTAAACGTATGTAGATAACATTTATGATGTATGTTAAAGTTCAAAAGTTTAAGTAGGTATGTTTGTCAATCATGGGTAGAAAGGTGAATGTTACACGTGTATAAAATGATCACTTGAAAAAGCCTGTTACAGGTTTCAAGCCTTGTAAATAACCATATTTCCTTTATGTTGAGATGTCAGTACGTAAAAAAAAACATTTATTTTAAAGTGGAGTGCAATTTCGTGTTAGAATGCCTGGACATATATCTTTTCTCCGCATGCTTTTGCTTTCGAAACTTTCCTTTGTGCCTCTCAGTCGCACCATCGTATGCATGGAAATATCACCCTCAACATCCTACCCCACATACAAACACACATGAACTTACCCTTGCCTATACATCTCTCTTCGAGAAAACGAGTCTGGTGTTATTTTCAGACACAGTTTTAATTTAATTAAATGGTTGATACCAGAAAAAGGACGTTTTGCTCAAATATGTAGTCGTATGTTGGAACAACGTACTTTTATCGCATTATTACATTTTACGTTTTGTATGTGATCATTATTTTATTATTTAAAGTATTTATCCCAATATCGAATAAAGCCCTCCTTTTTTTAAACTTCAAATTGGTTTTTTTTTGTTGGATTTTATGCCTATAATATAAAAATGATCACTGTTATTAAGACTACTTTTTTGATTTTTTTAATGTAAATACGTCTATTTCATATATTGTTTCGGCATTTACTTTGTGGTAAGACATGTTAAAATGACTAAGGTAACACTTGTTTTTGTTTTTTAACTTGTTTATTTATAGAACAGTTTATTTAATTTTATATTTTAGTTATTATTCAGACCTGACGATGGAAGTTTAGCTTTCAAAACTAGTAGTCATTGATAAACTCATTAGGTTTAAAAGCAAGTGTTTCTTTAATCATTCAAACACGTCTCATTTTGAGAAATACAGACGTTCTTTAGTCGTGTTCACAAAGAATAATAATTTCAAAAAGAGTAGTGTTAAATTCAGTCAAGTTCCGAGAAATACGGATGTTTTATAGTCTTATTTACAAACGATGTACATATATTAGATGTTTGAATAGTTAAACAAACAAAAAACATCCAGGGCTGAGATGAACATTATCAACTCAATTAAAAAGGTGAGTTGAGATGGTTTGGACATATGGAATGAATAGGCGAGGAAAGAACGATTAAAAAAATTTATGAGTTGAATGTAGTTGGACATGGAAGCAGAGGAAGACTGAGGAATCAGGTCAGAAGTCGGAATAATCGGTGGGTGTGTGATGCATGTATTTGGAAGAGCCGTAGAATTTTTGCAAAAACTGAATGGTGTGGCTCTCTATTCTCTCTGCTTACCCTGTAAGAAACGGGGTGAAGGTTAGTTTTATATATATATATATATATATATAATATATTAAAAAATAAATAACGCTGAAAAAGATGTACTTTTTATGTAAAGGCCCCAACTGAATATCAGAATTACTCTCCCATCTCTATTGTCAAACCATTTGGTACAATTATTTTAGACTCAATTGTACTGAGTAATGCATCTGCAAAATAATTTATTATGCTTAAGGTAAGTTTATTATCAAAAAGAATCCTGACAATTTAATAAGCGACTGTCCGCAAGAATCATATTAAATTTAATTTAATAAGCGACTGTCCGCAATAATCATATTAAATTTAATTTTACAGTCGTTCCGAGTGGGAGGCAACCGACGTCTTTGGAGCAACGAAAATAGCCCTGTTACATTGTTGCTAATCTCAGTTCGGACCCAGTGAAAGGTGTTTTAATAATAAAAATTCTCATGTTTTTAAATATAATCTTCCAAAGAACCGGTTGCATCCATTAGGAAATATTGTAAGACGGTTGACATTTTGCAAACTTAACTGAATATGCATATTTTTACAGTTAAATTAAGACGAGATTAAAATAATATAGAATTTTTATTATTTCCAATATTGGTATTTAAAAATTATTTATAAACGAATCATGTTTTTCATCTTGCGTTTCATATGCTGGATCGAATGTGTAATTTGGAATAAAAAACTGGTTGTGGCTGGGATTCTACGTATATGGCAGTATACAAAAAGATTTTTTTATTATATTTTATACATACCAAAAGAATATATTTTTTGTGATATTTAGAAAATATTTAATTCAAGACAAAACTAACTAACTACCTATCACTCCACTTCTACACAGGGGTAGGCAGAGAGAATTAAGCGCTTCAACAATCTGTCTTTTCAAGCTATGTATCTTCACCTCTTCCACACTCATACTCATGTCCTTATATGTATATGTATTACTGATTATTCCAACTCCTGACGTGACCACATTCAAGCTTTTCTGTACATCAATCTTCAACTAAATTCGCTTCATAAATATTTTTTTACTGTTCTTACTTTACTCATTCGTTACACGTGCTCAAACCATCTCAACACACCTTTCTTATTTTTTTTTTATAATATTATATCTCAGCCTTTCATTCTTTCATTATATCACCATTCTAACATCTATCATACAACGTTTTACCGCACATTCAATAAATCACATATTTTAATTCAGTATAATTTTCAGGTAAGAATGAGCTTCTTGTATTAATAATATGAATCAATTTCTTAAATGGCATTAAGCTTAGGAACGCTTACACAGCGACCACCACAAACTATACGATTACAATCCGACTCAGCAATCATGGGTTCGATTCTCCTGCTTTGCAAAAATAAATAAACTTCAAAGTTATTCACACACACGTGGGATTCCTCTAGTTTTTTATTTATTTATTTAATTTAAACTTCATGCACAGTAAAGAAATATTGGCGAGCTTATTACCAAGAAGCAATATATTCCAACCAACCAAAAACAGACTAGTGATATTAGAAAAAAAGGTTTGATACCTTATATAGCTGTTTGCAATTAGAGGGCAGATAGTGCTTGAACAGTGCAGAATTTGTATACATAGATAAAATTGTGTTATGATAATAAAACACTATCCTTTTCATCTATTTTTTTATTTTGTGTGATACTACTTTTATGAACACTTATTCGTGACTACCGGTTTCGGAAAATCATTCAATCATCTGGTCATCAAAATAAAATTATTAAGATCTTACATTCGTATAAAAATAAAAATTTGAAAGAGATATTAATTTTTATGACAAATGTCAAACCGTAATAATTTTATTTTAATGATCTGATGATGGAATGGTTTTCCAAAACCAGTAGTCACGAATAAGTGTTTATAAAAGTGGTATTATACAAAGTGAAAAATGGATGATAAGGAGAGTTTTTCTTGTACACATATCTTAAAAGTAAAAAAAAATAAGTGAAGCAATGTAGAAAAGTAAAAATGATATGCAATTTACACAAACCAATTTCCATTTTCTTGCGTACCGCACGGCCATAATTTAGTACACTCATGTCACAGCCAACGATAATATTATTCGCGTACCTCTGAATTTTTCAATTTACTTTTACTCTCATATTTGGAGGGAGAACGTGGCACAAGCGATGAAATATTACATGTTCATTTTTCTCCCCACTTTCTTCTCCCACACACCTCCCTTCTTATATTTAATACTTCTCCCCCCCCACCCTGCCCTACCCCTCCCTCTCTACCCTGCTCACCCCCGCAAAGCGGGGTAATGTGGTCGCTGTGAAAAACGACTCGTATTTAATATTACGTCTAAATATTACAGAAACGAAAAAAATAAATGGCTACTTAGTTAATCGAAAAGAACGTATTTTTCTGAATTGAAATGAAAAATTTAATATCAACAGAATACAATACCAGCCTTGGTATAAATCCTTCTCCAAGGTTTTCATCTGTTTGAAATAAAATTTATTTTTTAGACAATTCAGATATATATATATATATATATATATATATATATATATATATATATATATATATATATATATATATATATATATATATATATATATATATATATATATATATATATATATATATATATATATATATATATATATATATAAATATAAATATATATATATATATATATATATATATATATATATATATATATATATATATATATATATATATATATATATATATATATATATATATATATATATATATATATATATAAATATATATAAATATATATATATATATATATATAAATATATATATATATATATATATATATATATATATATATGTATATATATATATATATATATATATATATATATATATATATATATATATATATATATATATATATATATATATATATATATATATATATATACATATATATATTTATATGTATATATATATATATATATATATATATATATATATATATATTTATATGTATATATATATATATATTTATATATATATATATATATATATATATATATATATATATATATATATATATATATATATATATAAATTTATATAAATATTTATTTATATATATATATATATATATTTATATATATATATATATATATATATATATATATATATATATATATATATATATATATATATATATATATATATATATATATATGTATATATATATATATATATATATATATATATTTATACATATATATATAAATATATATATATAAATACATATATATATATATATATATACATATATATATATATATATAGTAGTAGTATATGGTATATTTAAATGAAAAGGGTGAACAGTAAACACCCAACTACGGTCCTTTTATTTTAAGCCCAACAAAACCAATTAATGATTTGTATTTTTCATTTTCGCGTTTAGGTAGCATATGAGTTGCTGGTTCAATTCCCGCTTAGGTGCCTAAGTAATTTTAATGTGAATCAGATTTTTTTTTTTTCATTTTAACCCTGGCTCGTACCTGAATAACAGGACCAATTGCCCTCATGTCATTAACTGTCAAGTTTCTGGATTGATAAGGTACCCTATACGCCATTAGTTATGAATAATAGTCAGAAAAACCAGACATTTTTGTGGTGCTGAACTTTTAAATATAAATCAAAAAAGACTTACGAATTTTTTACGCAAACATATAAATCAGTATTTCGTCGTTGGAAAGTTTGTGATTTCTTTAAAGCTCCGTCGTTAAAATTTTGCAACTCGTTCGAGCCCTTTCTTAACTTTAATTTTCCCTTTCAGCCCGTCTCCCAGTAACTCCGCTGACAAGTCCTCGTGATCCATCGTTCATCATTCATTTGATTAGTCTGCAGATGGCAGAAGTCATATCCACACCGCTCCATCGGAAACAGGAGGATTTAATCACGAATTTATCATGACGCCGACCTGAGACCGACAGATTAAAAATCACCATATTATTCTTATAATTTGCTGATTGCATTAAAATAAAAACAAGAATTAAGAAGAATTAAAAACTCATATAAAAAATAACCATTAAATCCACTCCAATTCCCTTTTTTTCACAATATTTCAAGCGTATCCAAATCTTATTTATTTATTTACAAAAATGTTAATAATAGTAGTATATAACCACTCACCGAGATTTTTATGTCTACCGGTTTCGAGAAGTACCCGTCTCTTCGTCAGTACAATCACTACCACAGCATGCAAACAATAGTGATTGTCCTGACGAAAAGACGGGTACGTCTCAAAACCAGTAGACATTAAAATCTCGGCGAGTGGTTATATGCTAATATTATTAACATTTTTGTAAAAAAAAAAGTAAAAATGACTAACCACAAAGCAAATGCTTTAAATATTTATAATATTGAGAGTATCCAAATCGTTCACAAATACCAGTTTTGTCTACTTTATTAATTATTTTGTATGAAAAACCATATAATAATAATATATCTGGGTTTTTACAGGGCTTACGATAAATAAAAAGTACCACTCACCATTTTACCCATGATTGACAACCACACTACTCAAATTTCGGAGGTTTGTATTTATGCTTCATGCAGACTACCGAAAAATTTTTCAAGTTGTTCATTTTACATTTTTCAAGTTTTCTTAGGTATGAAACAATTTCTGGATTATAGTAAAAAATGGGTATTAGATTCATCACATTACTTTCATGCAATTGACGACCAAGATAACACTCTATCGATACGATTCAGTGCCCTATGCACCATTAGGTGCGGATATGGGTAAGAAGAAGAAGAATAAAGTAATAACCGTGTCTTGGCTTTCTCTTGGAATTTCTAATCACGTCTAAATATGTTTGAATAAGCCAGCGTTTCGCGGATGCAAGTTTAGTAATAAAAAATATATATTTTCACTTGAGGAGAATAAAAATTGCTGAGCGTATTAATGCAGGCATTAAAAATGGTAAGCACGTGAGAAACATATCTAAGGATATAATTTTATTCCTTAACACACCTTTCAATGGGAACGTCGATACTTTATATGCAAAGCTCCTTTCATGTCCGTGTCAAATCGAATATTGGATTTGGTTTCGGATAAACAGGCATTATCATTCAAAATGTATGCGCGAATGTAAAAATATTCCCGGTTCTCGTAGCCGGCTCGTAAAATATTCCGCTTACCTCTTTATGCGCGCCGTATGCAAATTTGTAAGTGCATTTCGCTTGGAAAAAAATGCGAGAGGCGTCTTGTAAGCAAACAAAATGCAAAGAGGATAAAGGTGAAGAGATAATTTTTCTGTTATAATGCAATGATAACAAAGATAATGTGAGAAAACTCCGCCATTGTTGGCCGGTGAGAAAGTGATATTTGCATCCCCATCTTGTGGGGTTGGAGTGTTCACACATTCTACAATACAAACTTTGCATAAAGAAGGATAAGGTTCAATTATTTATCTGTGCAGCTGGAAGCATTTCGACATTTGCGTAAAGTACCTATTTAGGTATATTTAATATAAATAAACGATGAGGAACATTGATTTAAGACATGACATACCACAATATTTTGATGAAATGTTATAAAATGATAAACAAAATACGTATTATTTGCCATAGTTATTAAAAAATATTTTTTATAAACTTAATGAATTTAATTTCATTAATTGATTCGGTAGTTTCTTTGTGGTAATATCAATCCATTTTAAATTTGAAATTCACATTATAAATATCACTATTCCTCAAAACTATTACGACATTTGTTTCGATGCATTTCGCATCATTTTCAAACACCATCATACGGTGTGATCATACACATGTCAAGGGAAATTAAAATTTAATAAATAATAATTTGAATTACTGGTTTGTTATTTTAGGAACAATAAAATATTGACCAAATTCTCAAGTTATAGACGACGATATCACAAGTTTTCTAATTTTTTCGTCAAAATGTAATAAAAGAATTTATATTGAATCTGTGTTTTTCAAGTAACCAAGTAATTAAGAAAAGGTGTTTATTTTAAAATAAAAATTTTTATTTTGTTCTTTTTTTAAACGTGTCTACTATTTGTATAAAAAAATGCTTATAATATAATGACTTTTAATTATGACTCATAATTATTGAAAATATTATGTAAAAATTATGAAAATAAAAATAATTTCATAAATAGAAACCTACATATATACATGTACATATTTACTATATGTAACATTTCTTACTGCTTTCCGGTACTGCTTTCCGGCAAGTATTGAATCAATCTTTTACTATTTCTTTAATTATTATTTTTTTAAATATATTCATCGGAATTTATCACTTTGCCCTTCAAATTTAAACAAAAAAATATTTAAATAACCTTTCAAGAATCTGACAGAGTAATTTCTCTTACTTTGTTCCCATATTTAAAAGAAACGAAATAAAATGAAACAATAATAATGCAACATAATATTCCCGATGTTTTCCATATTGTTGTGATGATATATGTGAAAGGGTTACAAAAAGTATTGATCTTCATTAATATTCACGATATAAATATTAAAAGTTATGAAATATTATGTGACGCCATTTAATAATGGGGTTTGAAAAAATCTGCATAATATTGTAGGTAGGGATGTGCCGAGTACTTTAAATCAAACAAATATTGTCAACGATTACTTTTTCAATAGAATATCTTGTTTGATATTTGATCGCGTAATATTTAACACCATTCTATGATTTATTGCTCTCCTGATACAAACATTGAAATAAATAATAAACAATGAAATAAAGCTTTGAAAAACTAAATATTTGTATTGGTAGACATTTTTCGATTAGCTTCATAATTTAAGAAAAAAATAATTTTATGTATGTAAATTAGAAGTATGTAATAAGAAAGCTACTGTTTACTGATTCAGCTGACTTTCAACAAGTCGGTAACTTTTTTAACCGACTAATCAATTGATGGTTTAAAGAAAGGTTTTCCCACAAGCTTAGAATAAAATAAGGACACAATAAGTTGTCTTATCGTTTCCTATTCGTTAAAAACATTGATTAAAGGAAAACAAACGTAAGTAAATACTTATTTTATTAGAGAATTTTAATGAATTATATTTTTTTCCTTTATACAAAAAATACTGCGTGGTTATAAAAAATGTATTTTAAAAACTGTTTTTGTCGAATCTATTAATAGTTGCTGACTTCCAATTAGTCAATATGGTCTAGTTAGAACATTTCTAGTAAAAATTAATTATTACACTTTCAACAATATTTTCATTCCTGAAATAATACTGCAATATGAGTATTGTAAACCAAAAAAACTGTGTTATTACATATACTGGTGCATATTTTATTTTATTTATACTTATAATTTTTCAGACTCAGCCGATTGACTACGTTTTTCTTTAATTATTTTTTTTTATCTATCATTATTATTTTCATATCATAATCCATATAAGGCCCTTAAGGGCCTTTTACGAAAATAGCGCTGTAAAAATTATTCAAAATTTTTTTTTTTTTTAAATATTTTCCCATTTTTCAATACGTCCAAAAATACCTACTAATGTACTTGAAGGTGACTATACTCCACTTATACAAATAAATATACCATGTAAGCATGAATAACATACTAGTTAAAAGTAACAACACAACATTTGTCCCTGTTTCTTCGAGTACAAACAAAATGGTGTCTCCCGCAGCATACGGCCCCCGCCTTTAGCCGTCCATGGCCCATAGCACATGATCCCAGTCCATATAAAGCACATTGCGCGCACTGAGGCATCTTCAACAAATGGCATCGAAAGCGGAAAACGCTGTTGCCATTTAGTCCCCACCCCTCGATTTAATGACTCGTTCATTGAGTGAAATAAATGTGCGGACATGGAGACGGCTCTTTGTTAATTACGGTCAAAGAGCGAACAGCATCCTGCGGAGGAAAGTAAGAAAGAAACTATTGTTCGAGCCCAAAATGGCGGAATCCGCGAGGGGCGAGTCCGGCACTCTGCACTGTGATACTTCCTCAGGGAGCTCGAAAGTAATGACGCCTACTAATCGGAGGCAATTATACACATTTTCGCGAGCAATTTGCGCAGAAAGAAATAGGCATATTACGTACATATGTTTGGGTTGTACTTCACAAGTAAATTGAATGCACGAATTGCTCATGACTATAAAAAAAATTAATGTATTTCGCAAATACTTTGTGGCATATTTTATTAACTTTATACATACAATAAAACTTCTTTGTTTTTAACCGATTTTTATTTTTACTTTTCTCATGTATATGTTCAACTCTGATGATGACAAGGTTTTTGTCAAAACCGGTTGGAGAAAAGTACCAATAAAAAGTGATTAAAACAAAGTATGTAGTTTTATTTTTTAAAGATTAAAATTTCAGTTCTAATTATTTTATATATTTAATATGTACAAAGTTGTGTATCCGAATTATTATTAACCAACCATATGCATTTTTAAACTTTCCAACGTAATATTATTTTATAAAAATACAATAGTTGCTTATCTTCATCTCCCAATATTAGCATAGTTATCAACTTATTCAAAATATATATTTATGTATATACTACCTTAAACTTACATGCATATAACGACATAATTATAGATTATAGGTTGAAATTTTGAGAATTAATAATTAGCATAATATTAAACTTATAGTATATATTATGAACATAGATGTTATCTTTTCATTATTTGCATAACGTTAACAATTGACTAAGTTTTTCTTATGCCCAACCTAAGATCAGCATTCCATACCTTGTTCAAAGTGTACTAAGTGTATTAGTAATCTATTCGTTTTTCTGAGGACAACCATAATTATAATTATATTGTACAGCACCCTTGAGGCGATAATTTATAAAAAAAATAGGTCTGAAGTAACCATCAAATTATTAATATCAAAGAGGGAAACTTTATTTCTTATATATTTAAAAATACACCCAATGTTAACATTTTTATCGAGAGATCTCAATTTAAATCAACTCATTAATTGATTCGACAGACAATTTGTGGTAAAATCTATCCATTTTTTATTTAAGTTTTACCTAGTAAATACCACTATTTCTTAAAATCTATTGTGACACGTGTTTCGATGCATTACGCATCATTTTCAAATACCGTGATTATTTATAAAAAGTGGTTTTTACTAAGTAAAACTTAAATTAATAAACAATTCAAATTTGTATTCTAAAAATATACATTCAATTACGCAGTATTAAATATACAGTCTTTTTTGTAGCTGTGTATACATAAAACTGATCTCGAAAATGGCAGCGATTCATTTGCAATTAATACCAAACCTGTTGTATTAAATTTATAAATTTAGTCACATCACACCACGACTTACGAATTGACTTGTGTCCGATTCAGTTCCAAATACGAGTCCTTTTCGTTATCTTTTTTGTTGGCTAATCTTATCCTTGAATACCCTCGCGTAAGATCGACTCCCACCTGGTGTAAGATTTAATATGATTAAAAAAAACACTTGTTTTTTACCACTTACCACTCTATAATAAAACTTAAGTGGTAAAAAACAAGTGTTTTCTTTAATCATTGTAACATGTCTTACCACAAAGTTAATGCCGAAACAATAAATAAAGATTCAATATGTAACAAATTTGTTAAATTGTTATGTTAAATTAATATGTTAAATTGTAACAAATTTGTATCGTGCTCGAGACTCGGATATAACTAACTATTTGTTTCCTTCCTGCGGAATTTGTTCAGGTGATGTACCAGCACAACAAATCAATAATAGTTTTAATTTTTACCAGAAGACGAAACCATCTGTAAGTTTTCGAAACTAGTCGTATATATATATATATATATATATATATATATATATATATATATATATATATATATATATATATATATATATATATATATATATAAAACTCATTTAAGTGGTATATTAAGTATTTAATGTTTAAAAAATAAGAAATAAGCAACAAATCAAGTAATTTATTCAAGTATCAGTATATTTTTGACATATATAATATTTTACCTTCTCCAAATTATTGTTAAGTATCAAATAGCAACAATTAGCTAAAAAGTATAATGTTTAATGTAAAATGCTCAATATATAAACAAATCTTAAAAAAAATAATACTCTAATACAATATTTTTAATTAGCGTGTGTTAAAACAAATTAAACCAAGAATAAAACCCTGCATTCAATGCCAATTACAGCATGCAATAATATGGATTTACGTACAGGGTTACCAATAAAATAGATTTCAATAAACGCGTCTCATAAAATTAATATCGTACATTTATATGTGAACTGGCAGGTAGAAATTTAATTCCCTTTGCTATAAAACTCAAGAAAGCGATAATATGATAATATATTGATCGTAATACGGGCACTAAAAGTACATTTTCTAAAATAGCTTATCTTAGCAAGTATAATCTACACATGTGTCACATGACTTGAGCAATAATCGTAATTTGTATGAACGTAATGATCTAATAATTTTCATACTTCATTCGAAATGTATTGGTATTAAAATAGATCTACATTACTACATCGTCACATTTTTATAGGAATACGCAAAGTATTTTTAAGTTTAGTATTTTTTAAGTATTTTTTTAAGTTTGTCTGCAGGTAGAATAGGGAAGGTAAATGTGAAAAATACTCCATTAATATCTAGACCAATTCAAGAAAATCTTTCTTCAATTTAGTTTGCAATTGGCAAGAGTCAAACCCGCAACACCAGTTTCGAAGTCGAGCTTCTACCCAACTAGTTTTGGTCAAGACTCAAATGATTTACTTCAAAACCTAGAAAAAAAAATTTAACGCAAATTTACTATCGATATTTTAACTCAGAATACAAATTTTCAAATCGCATTTATTTTATTATCTTATATATTTCATATCAATAAAGATAAAACATGAAAAAAATACATATTTGTTTTCTAAATCTATAAACATAGGCTTCGTAGCGTTAAAATAAATTCTTCATAGCTTGGGGCAATTTTTTCCCTGTTTAGTTTTTCCCCCTATTTTAGTTTTATAAATTACAAAATAAAAAACTGTTTTGAAAAAAATCTTATAATTATTTTATATTATTTATAGCTTTAAAATTGATTGGGCGAAATTTATTAGTCATCTTTAATTAACGATGACACCTCACTCGATTGATATAGTGATTTTTAACTTAATGATTATTTATTATCGAATAATGAATGATAATTTTAGTCCAGTCATTTTCGCAAGTTACATAAGTCACATTATTCTTATTAATATATAACCGTTACTGTGATCATTTTAAATATTTTTGCCAACAATATAAAAACAGGATACTATAAAAATATTACAATATTATTTTTTAAATAATTTAAAACGAATGTTTAAGTCAAGAGTATTGTTGAATGAATATCGATTGATCGTCGACTATTAACCAAAGAGGTATAGAACTTTTTCAAGCCTACACCTGTAGTTTCGACGTTTCCGTTTATAGAATTTTAGAATCGAACTCTTAAACCGCTTGTGCACTACACGGAATTTTACCGTCCAGCACTTCAGTTAGCGTTTTAAAACGATGATAGGCTTGGATTGACTTGTGCATTTCCTATTTTCCTTAGGCCCATCATCCTTTTTTTCATGCTAACCGGACTGCCGTACAATAAATCCGTGTAGTGCACAGCGCTCTTACGATTATTTGTTTCTGCGATGACTTTGACTGTATTCGAATAGCTATCTAATATCGTGTCATCTCGTGTGGGCTCTTTGAAAAGTTGATTTGACCAATTCAAAACAGATATTATAAACAAACAAAAAAATATTACCATAGACGAATGGGCGGCAAAACGATGTATGGTATTCGAATAGTAAAATGAGGAATTAATGCAAAGCTGATAAAATTAAGAAAGGTGTGTTGAGATGGTTTGGACATGTGGAACGAATGAGTGATAAAAGAACGGTAAAAACAAATTTATGAAGCGATTGTCGTTTTAAACAAAAGAGCAGAGGAATACCAGGAAAAACTTGGCATGATCAGATATGTCAAATACTTGAAAGTGGTCAGGTCAGGAGTCGAAATAATCGGCGGGTATATATTAGGAGATGCATGAATGTGGAAGAGGCGAATTAAGTTTGCAAAGACAGAGCGATGTGGAGTTTTATTCTCTCTGGTTACCCCTATAGGGAAGCGGCGTAATGGTTAGATAGGTTAGTTAGTTTGTAATCATAACCTTTATTAATAATTTCAAAAGTATAACATTTTTTTTTATTAATCTCATCCAATCTTATAATCGTGATTCTACTTTATGGCATGGGACTATGTAGGAACAAGTCGGCACTAAAGATACAATGAATCTCCTAAATTTAAGAGGGTAACATTACCTCACTATTCAATGCCGATGTTGGGTTCAAGTTCAGGTACATTTGACCCCAAGGTGTCATGTTTTATAGGGTGAAAATATCATTCATATTTAGTTTTGTCCCGAATCGAATCAAGTGCAAATATTCGAGGGCTCTCGACAAATATCATTTATCATTAGTTAGTGCTGTTTATTTTATTTTATTGCTTTTTTTGTTCGTTCACATTTCTAAAGATATATTTAAATTTTCATTTGAATAATCGATGCATTATTTATCGATATAATACATAAAAATATTACCGTATGGATGTTGTTATAACATAAATTCGGTTGATTTTATTTATTATAACATTTCCTAAAAAGTTTTCAGATAATAAATATCCCATAAGCATTTTTTAAATTAAAACGGTTTTCATTTTTTTCTTATCAATAGCATTAATAATTGAGGACTGTATCACAACTACTTGTGAAAATAGGATGGAAAACACAACTAAAATTAAATAATTCTAAATATAGGTATTTAAAAGTTCTCTGAAATATTTAATATATTAGATATTATGATTCTTTACGATTATCAAAAAAAGGATTAAATCGTTAAATAATTCAAACAAATTATTGTGATATATTTCAAATATATATTTTTCAACAAAAAAATCCTTTTTAAATCTATTAAGTAACGTTTTTTTGTTTAATTTTAAATTTAAGTAATTTTTAAGCGATTCGATCTTCCAGGATATCATATTTTACCTACTTTATTATTTATTGGCGCAATTAATGTAAGTTGATCAGCTTTAAAAAAAGATTTAGAACATTCAGAAAAATCTTTTTTGGGCTAAAACAAACGACTAAATATTTCGGAAATAAGTGAAGATTGTTAATTAAACGTTAAAATCAATTTACTGTTGTTACATTTGTGAACGTTATTTTATTATTATTACTTTATCAGAGGTGTGCCTTCCATATATGCAGAAAAGCAGTGCCTATCCTAACTTACCCGCGTGACATTTAAAAACGCAACCAGTACCTACCCTAACTTACTAAGTAGTTTCAGCTTACCTTATTACCTACCTCTACTGTCTACCCTAGTACGTAGTACCTAGCTTACTTTACTACCTAGCCCTATTGCCTACTCTAATTAATTCCCTGTGCACGCCACTGTACTTTAACTCAACCGCTACATAAAATATTTCAGCTAACATGAAAAATATTTTTAAATATACTTCATGACGTCACTGTGCTATCCCTTTAATTCTCAGCCTTTGTTCCTACTCGGTACTTCATAATATAACAATATGAACACATTTCGTTATTTCTAAACAAAGCCCGTTCTCAAACAGTGAAAAATATGCACGAAGGCCACATTGACGTTTCAACTCCCCAAAAATCGAGCTTCCTGTTTCATTTATATTCAAATTTCGCATGAACAAAAAGTTGCATAATAAGAATCTCGACACAGGTATAAATTTATATTAGTGATGCATATTTAAATTGAGTTTGCGCCGTCTATTATTTTTTGCCTCAATCGTGTGACAACCGGTTTTCGGTAGAACAATGTACTTTGATTTCGGCTGCATCTGTCCAACGTTTGAGGTTATATTTTTTTATGAGTATTATCCAAACATTTAGCTACGCGACCCATTAACTAAGTCTTTTTTACTAAAGTAGGTTAATCCCGAAAGGGTTTTCGACATTATTTTAGAATTTCAAAAGAAGATTTAAGTTTCAAATAAAATAAATATTCGGAATATAATAAAACAAAATGTCTGAACACGTTTACGTAGATATTTTTATGGGTAGGTACTTAGTAATAATATATTTTTTGTCCAAAAGTAAAGATATACAGGTTTTTTATAATCATTACGTTATTAAAACTTCTTTTAACTCATATCTACACCCAATGGTGCATAGGGCACGCCTTCGTATGGAAACAGTTATATCTTTAAAGACATGAAGGAAAGGTGATCAGCACTGCGCTTCGAAAATGAGTCCACGATAATATTATGTAATTATTATGGTTAATAATCACTTATATTTATTTAGACTAATCTGAGAATCGAACCTGAGACCTCCAACTAGGAAGCCAAACACGCTAAAGCTACACTACGAAGGCGGACAAAATTTATCATTAAAATTTATTAAAAATTCCCAATAAATAATTTATTAAAATAATTATTACGTAACACTCCTTATTATTCATCATAAAAATATATTACGTAACTTAATATATGTTATTTACGTTAGTACCTACCTATCTGTTTATACAAATTATCTCAATCTAATACTATGTATTTAATTACATATATATACATATATAGCTTTTTTTTAATATAATGAGCTTAATACTTGGTTTACGCCTACTAGCGAATCATGTATTTGTTAGATAATAACGCTTTTAATTAATTAAGAATGATTCAAAACAACATTTCACTTTAGATGTTACAGTCATATCAATCATTAAATGTACACTTTACAATTAATTGTCTTCATAATTAAAATTGTAAATATACTTGCCATAGTGCGGAACATGTCCGGGAATATGGTACCCGTTAACACTTTGCAGAACGAGTGTTTCATATGCAAATTTATGCGTTAATTCGTACCTCGCTTATTATTTGTCACGTAGGCAGGAAGCAGCGGCAGATCCATCGCGGGTTTTTACGGTTAATAGATTTTACAGTTTGTTCCGCATGCGTGTTTTGTCTATGGAAATCCTACCATAGAAAGGTGGCTGGTCGATTTGCATACCGACGCATTGGTGAATGCGTTCGCGATGCAATCTAAAGGGTTCCAACACGCCACATCTATCTGATTAGGGACCATTAATGTATGCACCACGGGGCATGCATCAAGATGCTAAGGCGACGCACCCCGTATTGGAACAAGGTAAAATAACTACCTGAATTGGGGTAAAACGTCTTTGCATTATTGTAAAGATCAGTAGTGTATCTTCCAACAAGATAAAAACAACAATATTTTAACAAATCGTTATCAATATTTATTAAAGGTATCCAAACAAATGCGATTTTTTTTTAAATATGTGCGTGAGGCGAATACTTGGTGTAAAGCGGTATGACTTTGTAAGGAATCAGGACGTAAGGAGAAAAACCCAACAGGCCCTCATACTGGAAGTCCTGAAGAGGAGAAGATGGACATGGTTGTGACATATCTTTAGAATGCCACTTGAGAAAATTAACCTCTCATGTCTCTTCTTCCAACCCCGAGGACCAATCACCGAAATACTAAACTCAGCGGAGCTTCGGGATGCTGAACTGACCTGGGAGGGAGCCAAGGAGATGGCGTGTGACAGAGTGACTTGGAGACGTCTCGTGTTGGCCATATGCTCCACCTAAGGAGCGAACATGGAAAAAAGAAGACGAAACTGAGATGCGTTATATTTCGTTTTTAAGCGAATGATGGATTTCTGCATATTCTAGGGCTTGCGACCTGGCGTTTAGCTGGTTTAAATGATCACATTTGCCCAACTTTCACCTTTCTTCATTATAGATGTTTCATGTTGCATTTTGTTAAAGATGAAGAAATACATATATGCGCTATTATTGGATTATTTTCGTTTGTTAGTTGAAATTTTGATAAGTTCACATACATATTTTTTGAGAGAGTCAGATATAACATTCCATTTATGATGCTTCAATATGGACCAGTCGATTGTTTTATTTTTTTATTTATTATATTATACATTTATTACCCTTCGGATGATTTTTTTAATAAAATTAAACACTTGAATAATCCAATTAATTGAGTTTTATTTTTATTTACGACTAGTTTCGAAAACGACAATTGTTTTCATCTTCTGGTACAAATTAAAACTGAAAAAACTAACACTAAAACTGTAAACTTCTAATGATATTTCATTGTATATTGCAGGTGTCTCAACGGAGAAGAAGCAATAAAAGAATTGTAATCACTTAAACATAAAATCATCATTATATTGAATGGCATAGCTTAGAAAGTCCTTTAACTATAATGACGTTTTTTATTCGATAAGAAATTGCTTATAGTATTTGTACTCTGCATGGGAGATTAAAAAATATATATTATTAAGTAAAATTTTAACATTGAAGGCTAAGTAATTATTTTTGTAAAAAACTGTAATGAACAAATTAAGTGCAGTAAATTATAATATGTTTTAATTGATTATAAAGTTTGATAAATACTGATTGTTCGTTCAAAAAAGAAGGCTATGATATTTTAATGTATTGCAGAAACTGGATATCCATTAAAACATTCAGTTAAAATGAGGTATAATATTCACAGGTATGAGTAAGAACAACAACAACAATAAAAACTATGAATACAAAAATATTATGATCGCATTAAAATCAAAAGGTTCTAACATACATAAAAATTAAAATTAAAATTAAAATAAAATTTGTTAGCATTTAAAATGCATACAAAAGGTAATTACAGGTTTAATAAATTGGGTGACATGAAGTTTAACGATGATATGTACTCGTATATCGGCAAAAAGGATTAGTACTTGTTTTTTTTTTATTACATGTTGTATATTATACCAACCCAAGTCGATTTTAAAAATAAAACAATGCTATGTAGATTACTTCGACTTACATATTTACTACTAAAATTAATTTTTAAGAACATGAGCACTATAACTTCGTAACAATTAAAATCACCTACCGATTTTAAATTGCTTAAGTCGTTAAAAAAAACATGTCTAGATAAAGTTTTTTAGACTAAGTAGCTTACGCGTTTTAGCATAGTAATGCTTATCTTTCCTTGTATAATACATAATTTCTTCTTTATGTGCTATGTTTAGTTCTACTGATACCGACTATCACTTGAGAGTATGCGTCCTTGTCTTGGGCAACTCTACACAGCGACACAACTATTCTGATCACCATCCCATGTTTTATATTCTGGAACTAGGAGATCTGCCTTCTGCCCATACCTGTTCTTCTATTTTGTCTTTAATGATTATATGCAATAGCTCTTACTTTTTTCCTGTAAGCACATGCCCCAGATAGGACACCTTCCGGGCTTTGATATCAGTCAGTCAGCAACTTTATTTCTTATAATGTAATTAATGTAATACCACCAGTTTGCATTTATAAAATATCATTTATGTACTGTATAAGATTTTATAAGATTTTTTACGGTACATAATATGTCATATTATGTTATATTTTATCTATTAAATAAGGTAAATAAATATTATGGTGTAATTTTATTTTGATTATTTTAAAAATTAAACACTAGTATAATAACACTTTTTGAGTTTTATTTCATTAGTTTCGAAAACTAAAGCTGTTTCGGAAACTAGTCCTATGTAATGAAATAAAACTCAATAAGCAGTGTTATACAAGTTTTTTTTAAATAATCAACATGTTATTCCACAAAGTTAATGGCGATTCAATAAATAATATATTTAAATGAAACATAAAAATGAGGAAAACGTATTCTAGATAGTAGTTTTTTATTATTATTCGTCACACCCTTATTTCTCATCTATCACTCGCTTTTTAGGATAAACATCCCTCCGACCTAACTGCCTCTCCAGTAATACCTTTCTTATATGTGCATAATTCGATTTTTCGCGTTACCCGTAGGGATGATAGCTTCGTAGCTTGTCGCTTCCTCCCCAAACACATTTAACCGATATATCCCTATAATGTCCCTGATGGTACTATTTTTTTTAAATATATATCATAATGATTTTCACATTAAATCAAATAAAATATCAGATTTTGTCAATTCTTGCATATATATATATATATATATATATATATATATATATATATATATATATATATATATATATATATATATATATATATATATATATATATATATATATATATATATATATATATATATATATATATATATATATATATATATATATATATATATATATATATATATATATATATATATATATATATATATATATATATATATATAAATATATAAATATATAAATACATGCATATATATATAATATATATTTATATATATTGATTGCAAAGAAAGATTGGTGTGACGTTTTATTCTCTCTGCCTACCCCTGCAGGGAAGCGACGTGATGTTTAGTTATTTAATTAGATTTTAATCTTCAATCCTCAGTTCTCCCTCTCACAGTCACTACAATTACTTTCATAGTCATTCTCTCGCTATCCATTAGCTCCACATGTCCATACACCTTTATACTCATAATACAATTTATAAGAAACTCAAAACATATTATAACATCATCATTAAAACCGCGCAGTTGACATGTTAGTTAATAAATTCATATTTTCTAAAAATATTCATCTTCAAACCCTCATCCGCACCCGAAGGTGCATAGGGCACTGCATTATATAAACGCAGTGTTATCTTGATCGTTAACACACGAAGGAAAGGTGATCAGCCCTCCGCTTCAGGTACCAGTCCAGGGTTATATAGAATAAATAACATAGTGAAAAAAATCACTTATATTTATTTGACCCCCCCCTGGGAATTTAGCCTCGGACCTACAGTACGGTAGCCGAGCGTGCTGACCATTACACTACGGAAGCGGACAAAAATATTCATAAAATGTAAAAATTCAAAACCAACATAATCCGATCCTTTTTATATCTATCTGTACCTACATTTGCAACGTGCGGAATACTGTAACAGAAAACCTTTCCGAAATTGTTGCACTCCCATCCATAAGAAGAGATACACGGGGATTCGCGAGGGTGGAACGGAAAGGGGAGGGGTAGATATAGAAAGGAGGGTGGGGGTAGTTTGGGGAAATGTGTAGTGAAATATTTTAGGACGTCGTGAAAAATCAATACTCTGCGTCGGTTTTGTTTTGCCGAGGCACATGCCTGCGCAGAGCTCCCACCTGCAATTTTGACCCATTCTATTCATCTCCTCAGCACTTATCTTCACCTTATACTTCACCTTCTGAGGTATCACATAGGTGCAAATTTAAAAAAAATGCTAAATATCGTGATCGTACAGGAGAAAGTGAACAATGAAATTATCTGTTTTTTTTTTAATCAGTGTAATTAAGTCCTCGCTATACAAAACAGTTATTACAAAAAATCAGCAGAATCATAAAACTAAAACATTGGTGTAATTTGCGCAAAGTATCGTAGATAAATATTGTATGTCATATTTAAACGAATTATCGATACGAATATATCGTAGTCGTACAGGAGAAAGAGACCAACTAACAAAACGTAAAATGTTCAGGAGGACAATTTAAGCCACTTTTGCTTGGAAAGAAAATAAACATCAATGCAATTAGTCATTTTTAACAAGTCAATACATTATGCTTCCAAGTTTAAAATCCTTTGGGATTTTTTTCAGGTCATTATTAAGCTAGTAAGATATCAAATAGTCAATGATTACGTTTTTTGTAAAAAAAATGCACTTGGTCACTTTCTCTTGTATGACTACGATATTACTTTTGTAACTTTTCTTTCTTTATTTTTTCGTTTTTTTATTTATATTTTTATAATTGATATATTATATTAGAAAAAAATGCAAGACCGATTCCCAGGGAGGTCAAATAAATACATATGATTATTTTTCACTCTAATATTTATTTAATATTACCCTGGACTAGTAACTGAAGCGGAGGGCTGATCACCCTTCCTTCATGTGTTAACGATCAAAATTTATATTTTATTTATTTTTTCGGCATTAACTTTGTGGTAAGACATGTTACAATGATTAAGGAAACACTTATTTTTATACCACTTGAGTTTATTAATGACTACTAGTTACGGAAGCTAAACTTCCATCGTCAGGTGTGAATAATAACTCACCAGTTATTATTCAGACCTGACGATGGAAGTTTAGCTTCCGAAACTAGTAGTCATTAATAAACTCAAGTGGTATAAAAACAAGTGTTTCCTTACTCATCAATATTTATGTTATGTTTATATGATTGCGTTAATATGATGCAGTGCCCTATGCACCATCGGGTGCGGGTGAGGGTTTGAAGAATTTATTTTGTATATTTTTTTAATGTTTACACATTTTATCCATTCCTCCTGTGAAAATATGTAGTAAGAAAATGATCATTACTATCATTAGATGTGAAAAAATTATTTCTCTTGTTCTTTTACGGCCAGTTGAGTCTCTTTAATAAAATGTATTTTTATCTTTAATGGTGGTAATAATTTAATTTTATGAAATGTAGCATTCTGGGAAGATCGTAAAAACTAAGGAAGACTTTTGCGCACTTCTAAAATATGAATGAATGACCCTGCATTAAATTACTTATGTTATCGTTACCCTCGTAAAACTGGTGACGCCTTCATTTTTTTTTAAATAATAAATTTAATACGTCTTGATATGAAGTTTTGGACCTTGACGTCATAGATTCGATCACAAGTTCATAAAATAATAATTCTTTATTTTAAATATATTGGTTTTAAACAAACACGGTACCCAAAAAGAGTTTTTTTTTATATTAAATGTTAAAATCAAACACTGATTTTAAGAGTCCACTAAATTGTATTTTATTGTTAAAAACACATAAAAATAAATAACCAATTTACTATTGTTCTCTTCCTTGAATTATCACTGCATATGTTACAACTATTACTATTACAATAAAATTTAATTTCGTGAACTCTTCTGGTCGGTGTTTGATTTTAACATTTAATATATAAAGTTAAATGGAGATCTATAAATAAAAAGACCAAATCAGTAAATTATTTATTTATTTCTCATATTTACGGTACAATATTGAAAAAGACCATTGATTTTAAATATTTTATTAATTGGTTTGGCATTAACTTCGTGGAATAATATGATGATTAAAAAACAATATTAAAACACTTGTATTGTACCACTATTGAGATTAATAATGTAAACATGACTAGTTTCGAAAACTACAGATGTTCTCATTAACAGGTGAAAGTTCTCTCTAAAAAAATGTATTTTTTACCTGTTGATGAGAACATATGTAGTTCTCGAAACTACAAACATAAAACTAGTTTCATTTTTAACATTATGTTAAATGTATTCTCATCCAGTCGGTCAAAGGTTACCGCTATTATATATACGAGGAGTATACTGCCAGGGGCGTCCCTTCCATATACGCAGAAAAGCAGTGCCTATCCTTACCCGCATGACATAAAAACGCAACCAGTACCTACCCTACCTTACTAAGTAGTACCAGCTTACCACATTACTACCTATCTCTACAGCCTACCCTAGTAAGTACTATCTAGCTTACCTTACTACCTATTTCTACTGCCTACCCTACTAAGTACTACCTAGCTTACCTTACTACCTTTCTCTACTCCCTACCCTAATTAATTATCTGTACACGCCACTGATATTTTTAAAATACCGCTATTTTGTATCTATACTATACATTCTATACTCTTCATCTTATAAAAACCCACTGAGAGCGTTTAAATTAAAACAAATAGCAAATCTAGGCTATTTAAGAAACTAATTTTATTAGTTGTACCCAATATCCCTTTCACAATTTTGTATGCAAAGTGACCTCAAGTATAATAATTATTGACCTCTTGGTTACAAATGTATTCCTTAAACAATAACACGCCTTTCACGTGTATTATTGAAAGCTAGAACTTTTTTATGAACTTTTACTTATATTGGCCAAGTCGAGTCACGAAATAATTTTCAAAAAATCACGATTTGTATTAAATTGTAATTAATAGTTCAGTAAAATGCCATTAAACTAAATGCACTTTAAAAAACAACAAAACGTTTGTAGTTCGTACATAAAATTTATGTTTCGTTTGAGAAGGAACATTGCATATGCAAATCGAGCCAATTAATGTATTTTAATTTACTTATAGACGTTATTTAACATTATAAATGATTACTACACATAAAAATAATAACTGTAAAATATGTGAATAAATACCGTGTTACATTTTCTATACTATGATCCCCTCATAAAATAAATAGTATTGTTATTGATATAAATGTAAACAATGTTTTGATCAATGATCTTTATACATCTTTATAGCATCTGAAAAATTTCCACCTGGTAGAATTATCCTAACGTTAAAAAAATAGAGTTGGAAAAATTGGGAAGTTTATTTTTTTTATTTAAAAAAAATATGTATATATATATATATATATATATATATATATATATATATATATATATAATATATACATATATATATATATATATGTGTATTTAAATATATATATATATATATATATATATATATATATATATATATATATATATATATATATATATATATATATATATATATTCTGGAAAATATGTAAATTAAAAAGGAGTTAGACAAGAATTGTTATGAAAAAATAAATACGAAAAATGAATTCAGAAAATTAAAATATTTCCTTCTCCCGGCTGTCGTAACGACATTTGATTCGACCATCTACGCATCTCATATATTGCAGTTATTTTAAATGCTAATCTTGTAGGTAACATTTTGTTCGGAAATGTCATATACGTATTTCACCCGAATTAGTGCCATCTACAACAACTAGCCTGTGTGTTCCTTCCTATTGCTATCATTATATTGTTAACATATATTGTGAACATCTTAATAAATTGAGGATTGTAAAAAGGTGTGTCGTGTATGTTTTATGAAGGATTAATTACGATAAATAACAGTTTTAGAGCAGTTTTTATGGATCAAAATAGGTCACTACAGCACCCCGTGTTATTGAGTTATTTTATGTGAAAAAAAATCGATAAACAGTCCATTTCAATGAAAATTTAATAAATAACGATTCGTTTTTTTTTCATCAGAATACTCAGACTACATAAACATTGAAGTTTCCATTTCTCTGTTTTAAAAAATATATATTATGGAAAAAAAATATTTTATATGGCCTATTATTTTTTTTGTAAAGTTATTCGGATTAGCAACAGCGGTTCTAAAAATGTACTCTTCAGAGGCTCTGAAAGGTTTCTGGAGGGCTCAGCCGCAAATGAATTCATGTGATCAGCAACCTTTTGTACCGAATTTGAAGTCCCGTAGTACCGTTGTAGAAGTCCCTAATTTACCTATTTTTTTTCATCAAATTATCTCAGTCAAATATTAAATGAAAGACTCGGTTATGCTTATTTTAGGGTTCCAAAAAATACTAGGCATTTTAAAAGGGTTCCTTCGCCAAAAAAGTTTGAGAATCACAGTAATTCAATATTTAAAACATGTGTTATATTTTGTACGTCATAAAAAATCTATGTATTAAATTATCCTTGCAGGTTTCAAAATTGACATATATTTTACACAAGTACATAAAATTGAAAATATCATTTGAATTTATTGATAAAAGAACAAATCTTATATACAACATTTTGAGTGTGTCCAAGTGTGTGTGCTTATTTAAAAGCTTCTTTACATCTCACCAATAGATGTCTCTAGTGAAGTTCTAGTGATTCATGAACAAGGTTTCTAAATTGGTTCAAATATAAAGAACTTCCAAGAATTTGAGTGGTGTGGTTATCAATAGTGGGTGGAATTGGTGAATGTTACACGTGTGTGAAGTGATCACTTAAACCAGCCTATGACGGTCGTCGGCCCCGTAAATGCCCAGACTTCCATATTCTTCTTCATCTTTGATGAGATGTCAAAGAATAATAAATCTTATATCTTATCAGAAATTAATTTGTACGGATTTAATTTTAAAATTTGACAAATCGGTCTTGAGAAAGTAAAGTCCTTTGCTTCAAAACCGGCTGATATTTTAATTAAGTTATAGTAAGATATATGGTAATTTTATAAGAAAGTTATAAAGTTTTAGGAAAATCAAACTATTTAAAACTTAACAACTGAAGAACTCATTAAATTAATAAAGTATATGCAATTTTACGATGTTAGTTTTTCAGAAAGTATGTGAGTCGTAAAATTAAAAGACTTCTTTATTCCGATTCCCATCCCGTATTAAACGAAAACTTTTCTGAAGTCGCGATTTACTCTCGCAAAAAATAGGATGCATTATTATTTTTATGAGGTTAAATTATAACGTCTGCTTTTATTTTTGATTCGCTGTTAAAGGAAATTAATTTGTATAATGGCTTAAGAAACTAGTAACACACTGTACTTATTATACTTATATGCTTTTTAAACAAAGTATGTTAAAAAAATAATCACTCATCGTTGATTTTCATATTATCGGAATGAATAAAACTTCTATTACTTTTTTGTTGATTATTTTTATGTTCTTGTAAAATGCGCTAAGTGTACAGACTATAAAGATAACGTCATTTAAAAACTTGTTGCAGCTTCGTGTGTTTATTTAGCTTTTATGTTTAAAAAATATTAAATCCATGATTTATATTGAACAAAAGTAGAAAAAAATGTTTTAACTGGCAAAATGGATTTATTTATAAAATGTTCCACCAAGAAATGTCAGTGCGAAACATAAATCTACTAATAAATAAATATTAAATGACCAAGTCACACATATACATTCACCTGTACTATACGAATAAGAAAAAAAACAATAGATACTTAAATGTCGATAAGAAATAATTCCCGGCAATTTTGTATTTCAGAGAACACAGGACTTCCTCTTACAAATATGCAGAAGAAGAAGTGGTCAATCAACGGTTCCAGATTTACCTATATATTATAGAAATTTACCTGCAAAAATCCATTTCTATAATAAAATTATATAAAACCCTACTTAAAACCCTTACCTGAATGTATATGTAATCAATACATTAATAAACTACTTATATTTATTCGATTTAAATTCATCTTGTCAGAATAATTATATAAAATCATGATTTTCAACCCCTGGCTTCTTGAGTATATAACATTTTATCTAGCCTCCTACAATTTTGGTGTTGTTGGTAACGACGAAACCCGGTCACTGATCAAATCAAATAAAAAATAACTATTTAGTCGTTGTTTTATTACTATACATATATTAATTCAAAACGTTATTATCTCATAGCGGTTCCCGAGCTGACTAAAATTTCGATCTCTGTTGACATCAATTCTTGCCCGTCCGAGTTTATAGTCGTTCGGACAATGGCAATAATTTAGACGCGCATTCGTGATAACTGTTTTAGTCTTTCTGCTTTTAGCACAAAATACCGGGTGCAAAGGTCTGTGACCTGGTACACAACACCGCACAGTGATGGAGTATAGAAATGTAGGCTTTTAGATATCGACAATTTGTTTACTTTTAAAAATTGCTTTTTCTGTCAATAACAAAACTTTCGCATGAACCAAAAACTTTTTACGGTTTTCCAAAATAAGCCAACGAATTTTCACAACATTTTTGGTTGTGTCCAAATCCTCGTTCACAATCTGGGTTTCTCCGCATAGGAGTTATTTTTAATCTGAACAAAGATAACATTTATTATTAACGTGAGACTTCTAAAAGTTTAAGTAGGGATGGTTGTCAAACATGGGTAGAATGCTGAATGTTACACGTCTGTAGAGTGATCACTTAACCAGCCTATGACAGTATGAAATAAAAATAAGTAAATAAAAAATTCAATTGTTCACATTAATTTATTTTAAATTAAAAAGTCTAGTTCCCGATATTCCACCACTGTCCGCTATGTGAATAATATGTGGCGGCGATTTAATGCACTTTTTATAGCCAGTTAACGCCTTTCCCTCAAAATATATATACAAGACGAACGACTTTTGTGCGATCTCAGGGACTCGTTAAGGAGAATTTATGGCATCTTTTTAGCGAGACGCTCTGCCAAAGTGCCCAAATAGCACTTTTTTGAAACATTTCATTTTAGAAAACGGCATACAAATAATCATTCTTGTTAAACAGCCATCATTACAGTGAGAAAAATAAATATACCGAACGTCATTCATCAATTATTTAACACAGAACAACTGCGATATTTCGTTGGAAGACGTATGCGGGGAAAACGGGCCAAGTTAAGGGGTACGTTCTCACAGAAAAGTGGAATCTTGAAACTAATTAAATATTTGCTTTATTATAACGAATCTTAATTCTTCCCCTACTCTGTTTGTGTTGGACATTCTGCGAATCATCAGTCTGATGATACTCTTTTGAAGTATGTATTTTGTGAAAATTGTTGGTTCTTATCCAAACTATGGAATGGAATGGATAGTAAATAGATCACCGAATGTTACCAAACACCGTAACACGTGTAAAGCTTTCTTGATATATACTTTTATGTAATGTCTTAGAAAATAAAATCTCTGCCATACTTGAGAGGGAATTGGGAACGAATCAAAAAGATAAGCGATACAAGACTCAAACGTAATTCATTCGAGTTGTATGTAGTCCCAAGGTTAGAGTCGCAGACTGTTTTGAGTTAGAGTTTAAATGTTCGACCACCACTTGATTCTTATTTTGTAACACAATTCAATAAAAGTCAATTTTGCAGCAAGAAAATAAAATTATTTCCAACCATATCATTGTATTTTTGTTTACTTAATTGCATTTGTTCTCACAATAATGTATTTGGAACTTTTTTATAAACAAAAAACGATTTTAAAAAAAGTCTAAAATTTTATTCTACATATGCAAAAGTTGAACCAAATGAGAGAAAAGTTATCATAAATCCCACGAGTTATGAGAGTTACGAGACATAAAGTTATCATAATGTAAATATTTAAAAAATATATGTATTTATACTTTTTTTCTCATAAATATTGGAACGTAACCAAGACATGAACCATTCTTCACATTCTTGAATTTTTGTTTTAGAATAAAGTTGTAAAATGTGTCAGAATACCCCATGTCATCCCTATATGAATACTCTATATATATTTCCTCTAATTGGATGCCCAATTTTAAAACAATCTCACCACAGTCTAGTCAAGTATTTTTATTATGTGTAATTTATATTTAAGTGTTCAGTTTGCACTGGAATACATCATTTATTACCCTATTATTCAAAAATTTCATAAAAAAACACATGAAAAAATATATATATACGTCTTCAATTTTACATTAAATAAACCATTTTAATTTTTTAAAACAAAGTTACATTTTAATCATGAAATAGATAATCACAAAGTTAGTGCCTCAAATTTAAATTATACGACAAAAATATTATTAATTTATTTATTACTTTTTACAATACATTATTGTACTTTTTATGATCGCGTTACTAAGCAGAACCCGTGACGAGACAGTAGTTTACATTATATGTAAAATATTTACATATCTAGATATCACAAATGATACAGTATAAAATAATGTAATATAAATACTAACTAAATAATAACCATAGTTGAGCAAGAAAATTTAAATATTTATTATAAATAACTCACTTCGATTTTTTTATTCATTTAATATATTTACATTTTAATTTATAACATAATACATTTGAATCATTTATACATATGGAGAACATTTATATTTCGATTCGCTGTGCCTCTCCATAAAAGAGACTGTGCTCTTGTGCTTGAAGAGGGACTTACACTCGTGGTTTAATGTTATATAATAAAAGTTATAATAGTTTTTTTTTGTATATTTTTCCAAGATTTAAATGTATAGAGCTTTAATTTTTTTCTAAGTATTTTTATATCATCATTTTTTTAGGGAGTTTATTGAAATGTTTGATTGCCAAATATTTGAAGTTTTGCTGAAATTGCTTGGTGTTGCATTTTGGAGTAGAAAAATCGTTTGAGAATCTCGATATTTCAATAAGCATAATTATCTAATATTTCTATGTTTTTTAAGTGAGAAAGTAACAAAATGTAAGAAAATTTACAAAGTTACATCTAAATATATTTTATATGCATCTGAAATATAGTTGGCTACAGCTGCTTTGTTTTAAAATAATTATGTGTCAACAAGTCGTTTAGCTTATTTTCAAACCTCGCCGTTAAACGTGCTTATATACGTCCTTTATTCCTGGATATAACAAAACAAATAAATTATCAAACGTATAAACTTTTAGCTACACAACGAAGAATGTTTTCCAAACGATAATAACATACTTTTGTTTTCTGTCCGTACTTAACGACGATAGGTGCTCAAATCTTTGATAAATTCTTTTTAATCATATGAAGCCCCAGCAGAAAAATTAAAAGAAAATATGAATATATCTACATAAACATGATTGAAGCAGATAATGTTGTTGAAAAATATAAAATACTATTTTTTAATAGTTTAAAAGAAGAGATTTTCTTTACAACATTTGGAGTGTGTCCAAATACTTGTTTACAAATCTGGTTTATCTCATTACAAACTACAATTTGGAGTTTTTTTTAAATTGCAATTCTCTAAATGCTCAGATTTCCATATTATTCTTTATCTATATTGAGATGTCAAAGAAAAGATTTTCTTTTATATCTGTTTATTTGGATACGAAAAATAGAAAAAATATCTTAGATCTATCGATGTACGTACAATCAAGAAAAAAAGAGTTACCAATAAAGATAAGAATGGCATTTTAGTATAATTTGGATATGAATGATGAAGGAATATCAAATATTATTTATGTTGGGAATTGTTTAATCTATGGTGGAAAAAAACAACAAACAAAGAGCGATGACGTAAATTAATGGTGAAGAACACTAAATCCTCAAACGTATGGACATATATCCAAAGTTCAAACAATAGACGAAAGAATAATGTTGATAACGACGTGAGTACGTACGAGTATGTCTAAAAAATATGCAGTCCTTCTCTTGAATTCAAATTATCAAATGTTTCAGATATGCTGTTCGCCGCATCAAAGTTGTCAATCTGGAGAGGTTCTTTATATTTGGAGAAACGCAGGAGGAAAAAAGAGGAAAAAAGGAGATAGCAGCAGAGGAAGAATGCCAAGATTCTAGGGCGATCATATGGTGAATCCTGTTGGAGTCTTGCTTTCTTTACTATCAACATAGATTAAGACAGAAACGAGATAAAAATGATAAACCTGAGGTGCTAAGAAATGATGATCATCGTTCATAAGGGACACGGATTTTAAGAATTCGAAATATATTATTTTTTGACATCTCATCAAAGATGAAGAAGAATATGGGAGTCTGGGCATTTACAGGGCTGACGACCGTCATAGGCTGGTTTAAGTTATCACTTTACACACGTGATACATTCACCAATTCTACCCATTATTGACAACCACACTACTCAAATTCTTGGAAGTTCTATATATATGAACCAATTTTGAAACATTATTCTTGAATCACTAGAACTTCACTAGAGACATCTATTGGTGATATGAAAAGAAGCTTTTTGAGATGTCAAAAATAAAATGAAAAATACTCCTTCAATTGGAGATACTCCAGATTTGTGAACAAGTATTTGGACACATTCAAAATGTTGTAAAGTCGAAATATATTATTATTTTGGATATTTTAGAATATATTGAACTTTTTCTTTTACACCAACGAAATATGATATAAAACTCTACATGAGAAGTGGTTATTATCCCTAAATTAACTAAACATGGTATTTAACATTCGACAAAAATAACGAGATGCAATTAAAAATATGGAAATAGACAAGGTTATAAAAATATTGCTTTATTTCTTTTTCTGTCAGAACAGGAAGTGCGTTCATAGTTTTTATACACTTTTCGCATTATTTGGTTATAAAACAACAATAAAACTACTGACTGACAAGCCAATCTCGTTACTTAGTCTGAATTTCTTGAAAAATATTTAGTTTTGTTAATTATCAATTCATTTTTAAGAAATCAAGCTCGCCGATCTTTGTCTTTTTTTTAACTTGTCACACTTTTTGGCTTGAATCTGTGTTTAAATCAAATGGCTTGCTTTGACTAACTAACTGAGCATCTCTCTGCTTCCCTTCAAAAGTTTGCAAAGAGGATACAATGCCTCTTTTTTACCCCTTTCACATTCATGTAATAATCATATGTAAATTAAATGACAAGATATGCTACTCCATAACAAAATTGGTATGCTTTAAAAGTATAGTATACAGTGTAATAGTAAAAAAAAATAGTCAAATAAAATAAAAGTTGAAAAATATATGAAGTGGTTGTTTTATTATGTGAAACACAGTTCCGCACAGAAAAACTAAAATAAAAAAAAAACACTTGTTTTTTACCTGAGTACTAGTCCTGAGTCCTATCTACTAGTTATAATATAAACTCGATGGTAGATGAAAGTCTCTGTAGCTTCCGTAACTAGTCGTGACAATATAATACTGTAGTGATAAAAAACAAGCGTTTTATTTATAATTTTTATCATGATTTACAACAAAGTGTATGCCGAAACACCAAATAGCATTAATTGAAATTTTACTTAGTAGATCACCAACAGTGGTGTTTACCAAGTCAAATTTAAATCAACAATTGTATGTTTATTTTATTTTATTACCATCAGCAAATGATACATTGTTTAATTAATAGATCTGTGGATGTTTATAGCTCAACTCGCCTTCAAATAAACTCCAATTGGATTGGATCATAAATACGTAGCCAAAATTTACTAACTTACGCTATCTCGCCCAGTTAACAAGTCAGAAGGAAACTTCCGCCATCTTAAATTTCGCTAATCGCTTACGGTCGAATTAAAAATGGACGCCTCGGCCTGTTTTATGGTTGCTAGACCAACTAGAAACCGGCACTTGTATTTGTATTTATTTGTCTTGGCCGATAGGGGAGGCGTTGCGAGCCAATTATGTGCGTTTACACGCAGATAAGTTAACAGATACGGCGGTAATGGAGAGTCACGCGTGATGGGAACGACCAGGTTCTTTCCAGACCCCTCTACAATACTATTTCATGATACCCTGGTATCACAAAAACAATTAAAATAGATAAAATCTACAAATACCCAGACTTCCATATTTTACTTCATTTATAAAAATGTAAAAATAACTCCTGACTGGAGAAAACCCAGATTTGTGAACAAGTATTTGGACACACTCAAAACGCTGATATTAATTGTGTGTGACAACTTAATATAATATTGATTTGTTCATGATTCGTTATACTCGCCCAATAATTGATGGTCGAATCGCTACCTAAGGGCACGATTCGATTTTATTTCTTGAATGTGTTTTATACTTCTAGGAAAATAACTTTTAAAAAGCTCAGTAACAAGAAAAAAAATATGTAATTATTTAGTTCAGTTGTGGTCCTTTTTATTAATTAGTTTGTACTTTTTAGTATGTTACACTTTTCAATAATTGGTTGAATTGTATTTGTACATTGTATTTGACCAAGTGTATTTTTTTTTACAAAAACGTGATCATTGACTATTTAATATCTTACTAGCTTAATATTGCCCTGAAAACATCCCAAAGGATTTTAAACTTGGAAGTATAATATATTGACTTGGTAAAAATGACTAACTGAATTGATGTTTATTTTTTTGCCAAGCAAAGGTGACATAAATGGCCCTCCAACAACATTTTACGTTTTGTTAGTTGGTCACTTTCTCCTGTACGACTACGGTATATTTTAAAAAAAATGGGCGTGAAGTGATGACTAGCTCTCAGCGTAGCCGGGCGCTAACTAAATTCTATTTTTGCGAGTAAGACCCTCAACCACCATATAATGACATAAAATTTTTGTATTGTATTTATTTTGAGATGCTCTTTGTTCAATATTTTGTTTTACCAAAAAATACTTAGTGGTTATTGTTAATAAATAAATTAACTTAATTACAGTAAATAAATTGAAAAGATTTCGTTTTCTTTTTTCGATTGTATGGGCGTTTGTAATGAACCTACTCATATCCAAGTAAGCTTACCGCCTCGATTCCGCCAACTGATATTCTAATTCTGTATTTTGGGAGCTAAATCGCGGCTGATTATGGTAATGACGCCAGGCCATTTTTACTGTAGGTCCGTCGTAAAACTTTATAAGTGTTACTCGCCTTGATAACGTAATTCATTAGAATGCTGAGAAATGTGTCGAACTAAGGAATTCGATCGGTGATATAAGTGTTTATGGATGAATCCATGGGAAAGTTCAGTTCCATTCGTAAGAATGGATTTTGATTGCACGTATTAAAATATACATAAAATAGTGTGTGGCTGTAATATAAAGGAAAATTAATATTTCACATCCAATTTAGCAAACACATGTAGAAAATCATTTAAAACGTTAAAATTTGTATAGATTGATAGCAGATATAAATATTGACTCGTAAAAATATGATTGTCGAATACTTGAATATATAAAATAAAATAACAGCTTTATAGTTTTTTTCCAAATATATTTTATTTGACTAGTAACCGGGTTTCATCGATACTGATATCACCAGACTAATGTTTTATACACTACAAGGCAGGGTTGAAAACCATGATTTTTTTTTTTTTCTGACGAAATGAATTTAAAAAACATATATGTTGAATATATGTAGCGTCCATTATATTACAATCTCTGATCCCTGTTCATATCGAATGGTGCATGCAAGTCTAGGCATTCACAGGGCTTATAACCTGTCATTGGCTGATTTAATTGATCACGTTGGCTGATTCAATTGTTCACTTTATTCACCGTTCTATCTATGATTAACAACCACAAAACTAAAGTTATATTTATCTTTTGATTGAAAAGATCTACTGTACGCTACTTCGTCGGCGACATCTATGTTTTTTTTTGTATTAACAGAAACCTTCATAAAAGGTTTGTAAGATTCTTCTTTACGACTGAAATATCATTTTTAAATTTTATTAAACTTCTTTATGACACCAGTTTTTTTTTCGCGATATATGGAGTATGTCTAATTTTTTGTTCATAAATTCTGAATTTGCTCCATTAAGGAGTTGTCTATATTTAAATATTATAAGTAATTATTATTAGGCATACTAGATCAAGCATTACACCTCATACAAAATAGGAGTGATAGTGCATTATTTAGTAATGAAATTAAAAGATACAGACTTATAAGGTCAATTGCCACTATGAAAAATTAAAGCCTCTTATCTCTGGACATATGTATAATCGGCGGGTTATTAAAATAATACTTGATTAATTCTCCATATCCATCATGTTTTCATGAGAGAAATATTAATTGAAAGTAAAATGAGAATATGAAATTAATTGTAACAAAAAACTGGGAGACTTTAAGCTTGGAGTTTGTTGTTAGCCAAAAAGGTCAAGGAGTCAATTTATCATACGCCTCAAATACCTACTTTTTTTCTCTTATATTTTTTTTTCATCAATATTAGACTAAACTCACCATACTACAGTTTAATTAAATTACATTTAGTTTAATTTAGTTTAATTTACATTTAAAAAATATTATAAATATATATTTTTTAAATGAGTTCATGATTACTTCGCTCACTCCTTTCAACAACGTTATATATGAAAAATCCTCAATTTTTAGTTGTGCATGTTTTGGGAATGCCCAGAAAATATACTATATCCCCGCAAAAGCGGCATATTTTAAACTTAATATTTACCCGCTACAGGGCAGAAGGTGTTTTTTGCATTTTGAAGAAAAGGTATTGTTTAATTATTTTCTAAATATACTAAATATTTTTCAAATGGAGAAAAAACATTCAGGTTTTACCTAAAAAGATCTGTTGCACAGTAAAAACTTCAATAAGTGGGTTGATATTTATTTTTAAAACATTTCATTTTATTTTTTAACTTTAAAAACGATATCCTGAAAAATCAAGTTTTTTTGATGTATGACGTTGTTGAAAGGAGTGAGCGACTTGTTCGAATGGTGAAATAAAAAAGAATTAAGGTTGAAATAAGCATTATCGATAAAATTAAGAAAGTTGTGTTGAGATTGTTTGGACATGTGGAACGTATGAGTGAGGAAAGAACGGATAAACAAATTTATGAGGCAAATTTAGTTGGAAAAAGAAGCATAGGAAGACCGAGGAAAACTTGATACAATTAGGTATGTCAAATACTTGAAAGTGGCCGGGTTAGGAATTGAAATAATCTTCAGGTATATGTGAGGATATACATCAATGTGGAAGAGGCGAAGAATGTTTGCAAAGAAAGGGTGGTGTGCGGGGAAGCGGCGTTATAGTTAGTTAAACATTATATTGAAGTACCGAAGTACGTGCCCAATGATTTAACTCTATCCCGGATTCAAAGGGTTAACAGCTGACGGAGTTCCATAAAAATAAACGATTTTTGGGTCGATATACATTTTTGCTGGAGTAAGAGGGAGACAACAAGAGGTAAGTATATGGTTTATTTATTTAGAATTGGTAAACGTTTGTATTGAAAACTAACGTTCAAGGGGGAGAGACAGAGAAACAAATATATTTTTATGCGTGTGATATACAATATATTATAAGAGACAAGTATTATTCAACAATGTAAAGATATTATGTGTAGGTATGGGTTAGTATTAGGGGATATAACATTATTCTAAACACAAACCTATTAAAATTCTTACAAGATTTTTATGCTTATTAAACACTGAAACAATATCTCCTAAGTCAATTAATAATAGTGTCGGGTTGTGGCCCGGTGGTTAGTGTCGCGGACTCTTGAAGCAGAGTTTCTCGGTTCGAACCTACTCCACCACAATTTGATGCCTATTTTTAATAATGAGCCGCTGAGGCTCACAGACATAGTATGAAATTAAAGTATTTAAGTAAATAATAAAAAACATATTTTTTTTAAATTAATGGCTAAAAAATAAAGTCAGCAAAAACTACATACCATATTATCTAGATTTTTATGTTTGTTATTTATATTTATATTTTTTTATTTTTATATTTGTTACAATGACGTTTTTTTACACGAAGCATTATTCTGAATACTTATAACACAAAAATCTAGATTTTGTGAAGTTTTGTTAAATTTAGGGCTTACGAAATATTATTTTATGATTAAAGAAATAAAACTATTAATACAAATTAAGAAAGTACTTTTTTTATTATTTATTTTCGAATGGTTACTTTTGATAAAGGAACAAATAGACACACTTAAGTATTTATTTTTATGAAAATGCAAGTGAAGTCTCTACGTATAAATAGCAGAATAAAATTTAATGTTTTAATTTTCTTTAAAAGTTTACCTATCACGTAAAAAAAACACGTGCATATTCAAAAGCATTGGGCAAATTGGAGAATATCTATTAAGTTTAAGATTTTGAACAAACGAATATTACATTTTTATTTTTTAAGATGTATAGGGAGTAGATACAGTACAAAAATAGGTACATTTAGAGTCTTAGGCATAAAACCTAAAGAATATAATAAGCTCATATATTTTCTTACAATGATTTATTCATGTTTTCCGTATTAAAATAAATAATTATTAGTAGTTATATATAAGAATAAAAAATATCATAGATGCATTATGAAACGCAGGATCGATTAGTTTGCCTTCATATAATAAACGATTAAATTTACATTGCATCCATTTGATGCACTGCCCTAACGAGGGCATTTAAGGGTCATTAACATGTCGTTATATATAATATTACAATGTAAATTTTGCAATATATATAATATTGTTTAGACATGATGTTTTTCAAAGTTATGTAGCGTTCCCTGGTTCTAATTGAATTTTATTACAGACGAATAAAAACATCCCCCAAAAACTTTAAAGGCATTAGAAGGAGACATAAAGATCGGTTAATTTATTTCCATTTTCCTCTTTCGGGTTGAATTCTTGTCACGAGCCAACCCCCGATAAGGCTTTGATATTATTAAAAACATATTTTAAGAGTTAGTAGACTTTGTCGAACATTTTTTTGGTTGAAAGCTCGTCGAATTTATGTTTGCTTAACATTTTGAGCGTTGCTTCGGTAATCGACATTTCGTAAAAAGGATTTCAAATGAATTGAAAGGTAGCTTGTAAATTTTTGCGTCAAATCACACAGCAAAATAATTTTTACCTCATTTAAATTTCAAAACCTAATGGAAAAATTACCTTTTTATTATATTAATTATAATTAGGATTTTTGTTCAATTCTGTTACGGTTAACATATTATATTAGCATACAAAAATTCCGAAAGATTGCACCCGTCAAAAATATTTATGAATCCAATATTTCATTGGACTATTTCCATAAACATTACAATACCTTGTATTTTTAAAATTAATTTTAAAAAAATTGTGATATAAAAAGAGCAGGTAATAGGTACAAAAAATCAAACAGACAAGAGACATAAGTCCGTGAATAACCGGATCGTAAATATCCGTTCATATATATATATTGATCGAGAGACCGGATCTGACTTTCGAGTTAATCTCGTTCACAAACACTAACCCGTTCACAGGCCTTAGAAAATCATTGCCTAACTGATTCATTAGATGATATGATTTTTTTTTTAAATATAGGACGGTTTCAAGAAAGCAATAATTTTTGGATTACTGGTCGTTGTCGTAGTTACATTTTGCGAACAAAAATTTTGACCGACGGCAAAAATATTACCTAATAGAAAAGGCTAAAAATTATGTGAGACATTCTCTTCCCCAAAAATCCATTCATCATTCAATGAATCTGAGTTCGGTTAAAATATGATTTAAAAGATACAGTTACAAAATTTATAAATAACTTTATATTTCATACAAATTCAGGCTTGTTAAATTTTATTAGTGAAAATATCATAAAAATAAGTATAAGTAGTTAGTAGATTATAAATCAAACTTGAAAAAATCCAAGAGTGTTTAAAGATGAACATTAAATATAGGTATCGTCGGATTCTAAATACCTATTACTACAAGGCAAGGGTTTCCACCTTTTTTGCTCTGAGATGTACCCTTCAATCTTAAATTGCCTTGCGATCGACTCCTCTAACAAGATTCTTATAAGAAGTTTAATTTACAATATACCAAACTGGCAACGGCGGAATAGAGACAGGTCAACGGTACTTTGCATGTTCAATAATTACACATATCGGGATCGACCGGTTTGTCATCCTTGCTATAGGGTAAGTATTTTTTCTTAGTTCTTGAATTAACTGGAGGTACCTTATCTTTAGTAATTGATGTATGCAATATAACATTTATATAGCATTTAACATTCAAAATTGTAATTGCGGTATATTGCAAATCTTTCCAATGTGACATTTAAAATATAAGAATAATTTTTTTTTAAAGAAATTATATTACAACCCATTTTTCTACAAAACAGGAACATTTTTATGCTGCAGTTCATTTTTATAACGGATTTTTCAATTTGTTTTATTTTATAAAGTTTATAAAATGTGCCACAAAGTATCTGCGATAAACATTCAAGATTTTTTTAATCTAAGTTTTAAATGGTAAATGCCTACCACTTTTTCTAAGTAATAGTGGTAATTACCATGAACTTAAATTTAAAATGGATAGATATTATATACCACAAAGGGATTGAGTTAATAAAGGATTTTGAAAAACTAACTCGTTCAATTAATCTAATACTAATCGTCTCAAAGTGTTAATTGTTTTTTTCAATGTTTATGTTAAACTTTGCTTCCTTTTCAAATGTTTAACAGGGTGCAGACAGCTTTGCCGAATGAAGCTAATTTATTTTTAAGAAGAAGGAATGAAGAGATCGATTGTGAATTCCAATCTGTAATCTAAAATGGTCCCATAAAATATACGGCCTAATAGATGGGCCATCGAATGAGTTGTATCAGGGCAATTAGTTGGAAAATGAGACAGTTTGCGTACTACGGCACGTTCCTGCTACCCTGGTACATAGTGAATACTTTCTCGGAATAACATATTGCCCATTACAGGGAACGAATAGGGCCCCACACGTAAACCTTGACGCCATAAATCCAGGAATCAAATTATAACCACCACGTAAAAGGGCAAATTATCAATTTATTGCAAAAACAATTTGATGCAAATGGTGAGATCATTTTTGAAAGGGGTTCAATTTCTACATCCAGTGTGCATCAGACATTGCGCGTTCCTACCGCACGGTAATTGGTGGCAGCACCTTACGGAAGAATGAAATTTTATTTCAAAATATTGAACAACATTTTATAAATAAAATAAACATTCTATTTTATTTTCTGTTTAAATAAAATAACTGGATTACTTATAAAATTATTTTACCATACAGAATTAAATACAAGATTATTTTTTTTATTTATTTACTGCCATCTATGATTGAGTAGCAAAACTAAGTTACAACGCTGTCATCGGGCACATTTTAAGGGTGGGTAATCTACATTACCGACACGAGTTAAAAATAAGGGCTGGCGTATTGTCAAAAGTAAAATTTTAAAATGAATTATATTTAATTATTTTAAAATATTTATATATATATTGTGAGTATGTAGTACCTACTGGCAAATTTTATGAAATTTATCTATGAAATATAGGGCACAATTCACTTGAATCTTTGATAAATCTACAAGCTAAATGTTTTAATTAAATTTATATTTAATAATGAATTATTACAGTGAGTGTGGTTAAGACGCGTTCTCATTGGAATCCACATCGATTCTCATGAAGCCTGCGGAGGTAGGAACTTATCGCAGTTCAGTCAAAAATAATATAAATTTAAATATACATATGTAAAAATAACGTTTTATTTATAATTTTAAAAACATTTTTTTCAGTTTTTGAACATCTGGTTTATTAAGCACCTGTTACAGGCGAACTGTTATATTACATTATGATCTATTGTTTTTCAATTAAATAAATGGATTTTCTCAAATTATCGTGTACCCAAAAAATTCTCTTTCGTTTTCCTGAAAAATCAAGTTTTTTTATTTATGACGTTCTTGAAAGGAGTGAGCGATATATAATTACTTTTGCTGTATTCCTCACTTTGATTTTTTTCATTTATTTATATTACGTATCTTATTTACGATATTTTAAAACATTGGTATTTTTGTAGGTTGTTGTGAACCTTGTTAACCGTAATCCTAAAATATTAATGGAAATTACTCATCGGGAATATTATACATGTAACTTTTATGTATGTAATACGTTTTAAAATAAATATATTTTTTAAAATACGCGCCATACAATTCATCGGAGGTTTTATGATAACAATGACCATTTTAAATAGGAAAAAATAATAATAAAATGTTTTTTGGGATAATAAATTGCACATCCTGACAAGTATACAACCGAGTTCCACTCCCATAATAATGTTTTTCCATAATTACAACAACAAAAAAACAAGTATGTACCTACCTGTCAACGGTTTTGTTTTATAAGATTATAATATCAAGTCGAGATCCCAGCCAGCAACTCAGACCTCCTAGTTGCAAGCAGTATAATATGTAGTGTTTTCATACATTTGCTGAAATGGAGTTTGAATAAGAAACGCCTTTTTGTGATTCTCTACTGCGACTACTTTTAATTGCTTGCTACCAACTATTTTGCTTGTACCAACCTATGTACATACTTATGTGGATATATCAGCGCATATCGTCTTCATATCCGCCTTAAGTGTAAACATATGATAAAAGCGATGATTTGTTAACGATCTTAAAGGATTTTAAAAATAAATGGTAGCTACGAAATTATTTACTATCAAAAAATGTAACAACCTAAATGTAGAAAAGATGAGGAAATAATCTAAGCAGCAATAGCTATTGATGACTTTTATTTTTTAATTTTTAGTATATTATTTAGTCTGCTTTCGTGGTGTAATGGTTAGCGTGTTTAGCTACCGTGCTGGAGGTCCAGGGTTCAAATCCCAGGAGGGGGTGAAAATAAATATTAGCGATTTTACACTCTAATATTTATTTAATATTACCCTGGACTGATCCCTGAAGCGAAGGAGTGATCACCTTGCCTTCATGTAAGTAATGATTAAGATAACATTGCGTCATAACTAAGTACCATTGGGTGCGTATAAGGCAGAGAAGAAAGAGAATATTATTAAACGATTTAATATCTTCACAGTTTTTTTATTAATGTAATGATTAATATTTATGTTGGGCTACAAGGAATTTGACGATGTAAAGGTGACAATTATTCCACAACAGTGGCTTGTTTCATTGGTCAATATGTACACAGTACTCATGTATGTACTGCAGTTGAAGTATAAAAAAAACTACCATGATTTGTTACATGACATGCCACACAACTTCTATCATCTTCTCCCTTCAGTATTTTATTATTTCTAATAAATGAAAAATTCAATCTACTTGAAATCATCCATTTGTTACTCTTTCCAACCTTATCCAACACCACAAGCAAAATGCTTCTAATCTTTCGGAAAATGCAAGTTCTAGAACCATATGGTTGAATTACTGACAGAAAAGAAAAAACGAAGACATCGATGTTGATTTTTAAATGTTAACAACGACAACAGTTGTCGTGTAAAGGCCAAGAACACGTTTTACTGTTTCCTACACATTGACGTACCTGTCAACATGTCAACAAAACAGTTGGGTATTTCTTTATTTATCCATACAAAAAGTTCCAATGGATAATAAATATTTTACTTACAGGTACTATTCATTTCAGTCACTCTTCAATACACCGTGACATTTAATCGTATATAATGGTTAATTATGATTATTAAATGGCGCTCCTTTTTCTTAACTGTCGTGCAAAATTTTTGTACCGTAAAACTACAGTGTATTCACTAAATAAATAACTTGTTTTTAATAGCAATCATGTTTTAAAATCTAAATATCCGATTTTTCCTGCATCCTTCTGTAAGTCAAAATAATGTGATCATTAGTAGGTACTTGCAAATTTAATATTCTGAGACCTCAACATACATATCGCTCACTCCTTTCAACAACGTCATATATCAAAAAACTTGATTTTTCAAGAGATCGTTTAAAAAGTTTCATAATATAATAAAATGTATTGAAAATAAATGTCAAGCCACTTATTGAACTTTTTACTGTGCAACAGATCTTTTTAGGTAAAACTTGAAGGTTATTTCTGCATTTGAAAAATATGTAGTATATTTAAAAAAATAATTAAACAATACGTTTTCTTCAAAATGCAAAATCAACACTTTCTGCCTTGAAACGGGTAAATATTAAGTTTAAAATATGCCGCTTTTGCTGGGATATAGTACATTTTCTAGGCATTCCGAAAACATGCACAATTAAAAATTGACGATTTTTGATATATGACCTTGTTGAAAGGAGTGAGCGATATGTATATGAAACAGAATATGGTAATAATAATCATGACTTAAATATGCCACCCCTAAATAAAGAAATCGGCAAAACATTGTGGCGGTCGGTACAATTTTCCCTGCATACTCAATATATGATCTCATTTCACAAAGCACTAAAATATTTTTATTACATCTCAACATAGATGAAGAAGAATATAGAAGTCTGGGTATTTACAGGGCTAATGACCTGACTTAAGCTGGTTGAGTAGTCACTTTACACTTGTGCAACATGCAACATTCTACTCATGATTGACAACCACGCTACTCAATTTTTGTAACCCATATATAAATCATTAATCTCATGATACTTCATCATTGAGTTCACAAGACTTATCTATGAATGGATTGAGAAAGCTTTTGTTCATTGAAAACTCTTTAATTTAGATGAATGCAAGATCCGAACTCCGTATTATTTTACATACTGGGAAAGCCTGAAAACATGTTTTTTTGGTGAAGCCCATAATTTGACCAGTTATTTTATTCGCAACATTCTGAGTGTATTGATCATGGGTACAATGATGTATGTAACACGTACCTATGTAATTTTTAAACATACTCAATGTGCATTTCACTAACCCTTAAATGCACCAAATGGTGCATAGGGCACTGCATCACATCGACGCAGTGTTATCTTGAGCATTAATTGCACGAAGGCAAAGTGATCAGTCCTGCGTTTCAGGTACCAGTCCAGGGTAATGTTAAATAAATCTTAGAGTGTAAAATCACTAATATGTATTTTTATCTCCCTGGGAATCGATCCCGGGACCTCCGGCACGGTAGCTGAACAGGCTAACCATTACACCACGGAGGCGGATAAAATGCAATAATATTTACCCTATTAGGTAAAAAAGCTTTGGACATGAAGTTGGTCAAGAGAAGAGCGTGCAGGCTAAAACATCCGAGAAATGTCCAATTAAACTTTTAATTTTGAAATGAACATCTTAACTTATACTTAGCCATTACTTTGCTGTCTTCGTGTTGAAGCGGGTTTACTTTTTTGAGCATATCTCGGGTTATGCTGCACAGCGAAGCGGTGCACGACCAAAGCGCTCCATACAAACTGGCTGAATGCAAAATGCAAGGAAATGCATTCCTTTATTTCTGCCCATTGTACTGGCCTGCCTTTGAATTAACCTAACCGAGTAATAATGCACGAGCGGAAAAACGCAGACATTAGCTGCTCCAAGCTATTTAAACCCAAAAATGGAAGAAAACAACCAGACGACTGTGTAAAGAGTCTGAAACGGAATGACCTTTGGTATTTATTAGCGTGGAATTAGGTTTTCTTGAAGACATTTTCCCACAAAAAAGGATATTTTTTTCTTTCGTTTGGGTCATTTAGGCTTTTAGCTTGTTTTGTTTAAGGGGGTTAATTTCTTGTGTTTATTTTATTATTAACGGAGTTAATTAAGTTTATTTCTTGAATATTTTTTGCAGATCCTCTGTGGCATTTTATAAACTTTATAAAGTAAAAAAAACTTGAATTTTCATATTTTTAAATCATATTTTCATATCGTGTATGGAGTGCGTGGAAGTTTTTGGAAAGGGAACGGTAATTAACTATGAGTATTTCTATGTTTTAGAAATTAGTGCGAAAACCCTAATGATGACAAGGTTCTTGTCAAAGCCGGTTGGATAAAGTGTACCAATAAAAAGTGGTTAAAATAAAGTTGTTTTATTGTATAAAGTTTAATTTATGAATTTAAATGTGTTATAAATGTGATGCAATCTCCAATAACTCATTTGCTAGACATTTCTACTTTTAACATATCTTAATACTAGTTACGCTGTTCCTCTCCAATAAAGAGACTAAGCTCTTGTGCTTGGAGAGGGACTTTATATTTTTTCTTTGTATTATTTATTTTGTGTGTTTTTTCGATTAACATGTTTAAG